>NC_057798.1:705816418-705819694 GCF_018294505.1 Triticum aestivum | reverse complement strand
TACTAGCTCTAGTACAAAGTTGTACTAAGCTTGAGACAGTTATTTTGAGACGGAGGGAGTATTTGACTAACATGAGTGGGAAGCTTTGCATAAAAGTTACTAGCTCTTTGATAAAACTATTACTAGTAACTTTTTTCCCTCATAAAAGGTTGGGCCATGCCCTCTCCCTCATAAGTCCGGAATTATATATATATATATAATTTCTATTAATACAAATTTTATGGAGCGAATAAAATCTCTTACAAATTTCACCATTTAGCCATTCCCAATTCATGGCATAAATGTTTTCAAGATAATGATTTCATCTGAGAGTTTCACCCTCTATTAAGCAAGTGAATAATATCTTCTTCAAGTCATTACGAGATAACCCATTAGTTTTAAAGAGGGAACATATTTCATCAAGCGAATGAATACGATCATCAGGGTGATCTTTCTCATTTCCTGCATAGCTGTTAGCTTTGACATGTTTGATATAACCAATAGGTACTCTATAAACATCTTGATTTTCCTTTAATAGGTTCCTCACAAACCTTATTACCAATTGATAGGAAAGTTTCAAGTAGAGTATCAATAATATATGAAGCCATAGTGATAAAACTAGTAGAAAACAATAAAATAGCACACAGAGTAAAATGGTTTTCTCACCACTTTGAACTTACCAAAAGTGTTACAATCCCCGTCAATGACCCAAGAAAAGAGTCTAACATCCCACAAGTCTAGGATGTCAATTGTAGATATTTTTTATAGGTAAATCATTGATCGCACAAGGAGCAGAAGGAATTGGTAAGTGCAAAAATTGCAATGATTCGCTGTAAGTACTAAAATTTGTAACATTGTAGTTGTTTGTGATGGTGGAGTTGCAACGTAATGTAAATAACAATAAAAGGTGAAAGAGTGCAGCAAGTGGCGCAATTTTAATTGTGACAAGGACAAGTCGGTTGTATTACTTATGGTGATTGAACATTCTCGAGGATGGCAGGAATATTGTGCAATGTAAATAACAATATTTTAATTGTGATTCTCATTGCTTAATCTGCGTTGTGTCGCTAGAACCTAAGCCTATATGCTTCAAAATCTGCTAGAGTTGCCCTAGCTGCCCTCATACAGTTCTCTCTAATCATTTGGTTCTTTGTGTTTTTGCACAAACATTTTCTTGAAACGGCGAATTAAAAACCAAGTACCTTTGTCATTCCCCTTTGCTCGTATGAGCCGAACAACATTACATTGCGATTTTGATTTGTACGCCCCTAACCACATTGAGGTACCGAAGCTGAACATTGGTGGCAAGGTTTCGTATACATAACAAAAGTATATAGTTTTTTCTCAAAACTCATCGAAGGCGAGTTTGACAAATAGGATGTGGAAAGCCTGCAGCTTTGCATCCCCTCTCACCTCTCACAAACCAGACACATAAGTGAGGTGATTGAGAGCACAAGCACCAGAAGAGAACTCCAGTTTTTGCAATACAACACACGTTTTTCCAATGTGTAAGAACAGAGCTGAATGCTCATGGCAAAGTGATGGATACAACAAAGTGATGGATACAACAAGGTTTTGTTTGCTGCAGAATAAATATAGTCAATAGATGAGACTGAAGAAACTGTGATCGATCTACAATCATCACATATATCGTGACTGTTAGTATGAACAGGCCAGGCACTGCAAGCTAGAAAGCTCTCCACAATTTCTTGAAAACTCTCTTTATCCAAAAAAACACTAGTTAACATGTCCTTGCTAAACAATAATTGTTTGAAGACACAAGTTAACAATAGGCCACTGTCTCCGCATGAGAAGTGGAGTACCTCGAAAAAGATATGGAATACAAATTGATTAGCGGCGATGTCAAATGTTTTTTTTAGACTGAGTAGGCAGCCTACTCAAATGGGGCAATACATTTAGAGAGCATGATGGAACGAAGGCTAGTCGGAACGTCGGCGATCAGCACTTGCTCTCCTGAACTCCTGGTCAAAGCAGCCAGGCCATGGACCAAGAAGTTCCTGTTTCTTTGTGCATACTGAATGCTGCAGCCAGAGAACGACGCTATAGCCCGTTTTATGTCCATGATTAGGCCATACTGAGGAGATCGTGTGGGATTTTGAGCCATCAGTTCTTTGGTTAATCATTGGTTATCTGTTTCTAGGATCACTTGACCATTAAACAGACCGGATATGGCCTGCAAGCCGACCAGAATGGCTTGGGCTTCAGCCTCTTCCGCAGTGTGGCATTGAGGCAGCCGCTTGCAGATAGACATGAGGACAGAGCCTCGGTAGTCTCGGCCAACAGCTCCAGCAGCGCTTTCCCCGATATCGGATCGAAAGGCAGCGTCGGTGTTTACTTTTACCACCCCTCTAATTGGCGGGATCCATTTACCATCGGCGCCTGCAGCAGCACTTCCAGGGAGTGCATCAACCCAGGCGCTAGTACCATGAACTGATGTTGCATCTTTTCCACCCGACCAAACATCTTTCATCTCTGCATTTTTCAACTCCTCCTCATACTGCTTCAGGAACTGTACTGAGCCACAGATTGATTCCCTGCCATTATTTCGGATACAGTCTTCTCTCATATGCCAGCACCTCCAGAACAACAGCAGGATTTTGGCGTGCATTTCCTCATTTTCTGTATGTAGCACAGTTCGTAGCCAGTTCTCACCTGTGTACCAAAATCTGTTTTCATTAGGCAGGTTCCATACCTTCCTCATGGCTTCCCTCAATGCTCTGCTTTTTGTGCACATGACCACCGCATGATGTTCAGTTTCAGTCCCATTTCCACAAATGTTGCAGGTAGCGTCTAGTTCAAGTGTTCTTTTCCACTTGTTTTCCTTAGTAGCAAGGGTACTTGTAGCCACCCTCCACCCGAATATACGTACTTTACCCGACACTTTTGCTTTCCAAATGAGATCCCATATGCTACGATCGTTCGGGTCTGAAGACGAGCTTGAGGGGTTTTGAGCTAGTTGGGGAAGGCTTGCCGCTGCAAGTTTATAGGCACTTCTTACTGAAAATTCACCACTTTTCTCATAGTACCAAGCAATCCGATCTTCCACATCCGAGGACGGAATTCGGATTTTACAAATCTCATCTGCATCGAAAGGGTAGAAGATTTGTCTAACTAGCTCCTCGTTCCATTCCTTCCTGTCAGAGTGCATTAGTTGGTTAACCCATCGGATCCGAGACCTCCTAATGAAGTTGCTGTCATGAGGCCCTCCCTCCTTGGGATCCATTGATCCCGTTGGATTTGGATGTTCTTTCCATTCCCCACCCTCCAGATTACACC
>NC_057798.1:705815480-705816408 GCF_018294505.1 Triticum aestivum | reverse complement strand
TTTTTGAGCAGCTCAAGCCCAAACTGTATTGCTCTCCAAACAGGAGACGCATCCTTCGCAAAGACCGTGTCCAGGAGATTCCCTTGCGGGTAGTATTTGCTTTTAAGAACTATTGCACATAGGCTATCTGGGTTTTGAATTAGTCGCCAACCCTGTTTGGCCAGCAGTGCTTGATTAAACAGGTGCATATCTCTGAATCCGATGCCTCTCGCTCTTTTAGGCTTTGTCATCCATTCCCATGACATCCAGTGGACCTTCCTGTGTCCCTCATCCTCTCCCCACCAAAACTTTCTGATCATTCTTTCATATTTTTCACAGAAGCCTTTTGAGAGCATAAAAACACTCATGGTGAATGTTGGAAGGGCCTGGACAACTGACTTAACATGAACCTCCTTGGCTGCATAAGACATAAATTTCTCGCTCCAATCACTGCATCTTTTCCGAAATCTATCCATGATCGGTTGGAATTGTTCTTCCTACATTCTTCCTTCCGGGGTGGGCAGACCCAGGTACTTACTTTCAAAAGTTTCTGATTGCACTCTGAGAATGGTTTTTATGTCCTCTCTTGTTTGGGCTGGGCATGCTTCACTAAATAGAATCGAGCACTTGCTAGCACTTAGAAGCTGCCCTGTACACTTTTGGAAAGAGGCAAGAACTCTCTTGATAGCTTCCGCTTGCTCCGGGCTGGCCTTAAAGAAAATTAAACTGTCGTCAGCAAACAGGAGATTTGAAATCCCCGGGCTATTTCTTGCAACCTTAATGGGCGTAATCTTGTTCTCTGCCATTTCCTTTTTCAGCAAATGCACCAAGCCATCAGCCACAAAAAGAAAAAGGTATGGACTTAGTGGATCCCCTTGCCTCAGGCCCCTAGATGGGCAGAATGGTTCTAGGAGCTCACCATTGCATCTCACCGAATATCTAACAGATC
>NC_057798.1:705754387-705815470 GCF_018294505.1 Triticum aestivum | reverse complement strand
AACACATTGCATCACCCAGTCAGTCCATATTTTGCAAAAACCTGATTTCCGTAGAACACCTTCCATAAAACTCCAGTCAACTCTGTCGTACGCCTTTGCAAGATCAAGTTTATATGCACAGTAATTGTCTCTCTCACTCCGACAGTGTTGGATCTTGTGGAAACACTCGAACGCAATGATGGCGTTATCTGTTATCAGTCTACCCGGAATGAAAGCCCTCTGGGTCTCAGAAATGATCTCATCCAAGATGGGTCGTAACCTGTTTACAAGGCGATGTCAAATGTTAGCAGCAAAACCTAACATCATGCTAGAGAAATGATGAAGGTAGACAGAGCAGAGAGCATTCTAGTATCATGGGTAAATATGTAAATCCTGAGAGAGATGGAGGTAAGAGAGTACAATGTATGGCACACCCTTGTATCTTACGTACAAAAGAAAGAGCTGAGGTTTTCAAAACAATTTAGCTAAACAATAATTGTTTGAAGACACAAGTTAACAATAGGCCACTGTCTCCACATGAGAAGTGGAGTACCTCGAAAAAGATATGGAATCCAAATTGATTAGTGGCGATGTCAAATGTTAGCAGCAAAACCTAACATCATGCTAGAGAAATGATGAAGGTAGACAGAGCAGAGAGCATTCTAGTATCATGGGTAAAGATGTAAATCCTGAGAGAGATGGAGGTAGGAGAGTACAATGTATGGCACACCCTTGTATTTTACGTACAAAAGAAAGACCTGAGGTTTTCAACACAAGTTTGCTTACACCGAACGAATTTTAGTGCTCCAAGTAAGCATGATAAAGTAATAACTATCTGACAAATCCCTCATCCCTGCTGCATGTAAATCCAATATTAATGCAGAATCTGGTCCCCGACAAGCTCCTGAAATTGGACAGGCTTACTGAAGATACAGTGGGATGCTACAGAGAAAATACCACCAAACAAGGGTGCTTAATGAATGTTGTTCAACCTGCAGAATATTGTCCAAGAGCATAACCGTTGACTCCGCGCCTCTGCCTGCTCTCACGTAAGGTTTCTGTTTCAGTTTCCAAAGGCTTCAGTTTCAATGTACAATCATTTTGAGTCATCAGTTACAGAAGAGCATTCAGAGCCGTATGAATCTGCAGAACGCTACACAAATACACAGGCCATCGAATTGTTGTAAAGCAATACTCGGGTTGGTAAAGACAACTTCTATGATGATTCAGTAAAGTTACAGGAGTTTAGTTAATTACCCAAAATAACGGATTAATATGGAGTATAAAGGCAAAACTACTGACAACTCCTATTTTTTTTTGAAAAGGGGGGGCTGACAACTCCTATGATTCAGTAATTTTGCCATTACCTTCTTTGCTGATCTCCTTCTTAACAGTTTATTTTCACTACATTCACAATTGCTCTTGATCTCTAAAAGAACTAATATTTATTTCAATGTTTGGGTTTATTTTATTTAAGAATTAGCAATCAGTATTACTCTTGTCGGCATGAGTGTCAAGCTGAACACAGTCATACAAAGGTTCAGGAACCTGATACATCCAGGTCTTTACAACATTAGCCGGAGAAGCTAATTTGGCCGCATAATACGGTGTCATTAGCCTCCCTTTTAACATGATACGCTTCAGTTTCTACTTAACTCCTGAATTTGAAACAATCTCACCCTTTTACCTTCTGATTTGTAAGAAGAGAATCGAATACTCGACAAAGTGAGTTCTTATTACATTGGTTGCATAATACAGTCGTTGGATGATAATACTGGAGAAAATGAACTCCATCTACAATCATCACAGGCTGATGCTGCACCAAATCAGAAGTCGAGCAAGTCTGAAAAATCGAAGGCTTTGAGTGCCTCCTTGCGTGCTGCTTCGTTCATTGCTTCCATCTCCTGTTGATGGCGCAGGTACTCATCATCCACCTCGACGTAGCCATTCTTGGCGTACTCGGTGCGGACCCAGGCCTGGAATTCCCTGAAATCCTCTCCAATCTCGTAGAAAAAGCGCACGACGTTGTAGAAGCTCACCACGTCCTCGTCCATCTCCTCTTCCGGCGAAGGAATCAGGGCAGGGTTGTGGCGCTTCAGGGCCTTGTACTCGGGAGGGAGAGAGTCGTCATCCATCTCCTTGGTTAGGATGGAATCCACCTCCTCCTGCGGCAGCCTCGTCATCTTTCTCTCCGGAGCCTCCTCGCGCCTGGCTGCCGCCGCCGTCGCCGGTGTGGCTCCCTGCCCCAACTCAGAGCAGTCGATCCCGGCTGTTTTCCTTCTGATGGAGCAGACCTCCAGTGGAGATTCGTCGCCTTCTGGTGCCTCCTCTGCTTTCCTTTTGGTTCCCTTCTTCTCCTTCAGATCTTGACCGCCATGCTGCTGGCACCGCTTCAGCACACACACATCGCCGGCGGTCACAGCTGCCTTCGCCGCCATGCGTCTGGTGGTGCGCCGCTACTTCCTCGCCGGCCGTCGATCTCCCGCGGTTCGCCTCGACTAACCGACCTCGCCGCCAAAATTGGGGAGAATTTGATCGAGGAAACCTAGCTTCCAATTTGGGGGGACGCTGGAACAGATGTTGTCTGGGCATTATAAAGGCCGAAGCTTTTAATTCCGTTCTATTTCGGCTCCGGTCGATGACGACGAGTGGGAGTCGAAATCAATCGAGCTCGGATTGGAGGCGAGCTGAATTGATTTCGAGCCCATGGTTTGCCGCGTTGCCCAAACAAAAGTGAATTTACATCTTTTTCTCAAAACAAATTCAAGGCCACTCCTATTTGACGCGTAGGTTGCCAAAAAGCCAGCTGGCCCGAGGTTTGGTGAAGGTTCTAGAATCTTCCAAGAAACGGTTTTCTCGTTTTTTCTTCCGGTTTTTTTAATTTCTTTGTCCTTTTCCTTCTTTTTTTCATTGTTCGTGACTGCTCTGCTTTCCTTTTTCTCTTTTTTTTCATTCTTTCTTTATTTCTTCCTTTTCTTTTTCTTTTTTGTCCGTCTTTCAAATTTGCGAACATATTTTCTCAGATTGAAAACATTATTTGCACTCCTGAACATTTTTCAAAATCAGGAATATTTTCAAGTCTGTGAATATTTTTTTTACAAATTCGTGAATTTTGTTTTAATTGCAGAACATTTTATAAAAAAATATCTAACATTTTTGGAACAAGTGAACTTCTTCGCAAATTCATGAACATTTTTAAAATCATCAATATTTTTTTAAATCGTGATTGTTTTTTGAAAGCATGAACATTTTTGAATTAATGATATTTTTAAAAATCATGAACATTTTTCAAATTCACGAATATTTATTGAAATTGCGTATATTTTTTGGAACACGTAACCATTTTTTGAAATTTGAGAACAAATTTTGAAATTCATGAACTTTTTTTCTTCTAGACAAACATTTTTTGAGTTACTTAATACTTCTTGAAAACAACAAAAATATTTGAATTTCGTAAACATTTTTTTATAATTTTGAAACATTTTTCTAAATTCTCGAACATTTTTTAGAACAAAAAAGGGCATGGTCGGCAAGATCCGTACCTGCGCGGGCAAAGCCCACATGGTTTCTAGTCATGCCCGGTAGCCACTCCGGCACGACCACTTGCTCTTCTCGAACATTTTTTGAATATTGTGAACATTTTTGTAGAAATTTCTAGGTGGCCGGAACAAAAGCAATACTCTGACTTGTGCTCACCGTCACCGGCCGGCATGGCGGCAGCGCAAGGCCTAGGCAAAGAGCGTCCGCTGTACAAGGACGCGTCGGCGCCGGTGGAGGCGCGCGTGCACGACCTGCCGGTCTGCATGACGCTGCAGGAGAAGGCATGCGATGGCCCAGATCGAGCTCTCTGTGGCGTCGCCCCGCGCCCTCACGGAGCTCGGCGGCGACAGCCTCCTCAACGGCAGCGGCAGTCCGCCCTGGGAACGCGCATCCCCGTCCGACTGGGTTGGTAAGGTCGACAGCATGCAGCGCCTCGCCCTCTCGTCCCGCCTCGGCGTCCCCATCATCTACGGCATCGATGCCGTCCACGGCAACAACAATGTCATCGGCGCCACCATCTTGCCCGACAACGTCGGCCTCGGAGCCTCCAGGCACATTACATACCGATCGACCACGTTGAGCAATATAGTAGCTTTTGTACGTTTACTATGTTGACCACGCCCTACATACATGCTCCATTCATTTCCTGCAGGGACCCGGAGCTTGTGCGAAAGGGCAAACCCTATTTGACGCTGGTTAGCGTCAGAATGTTCTGCTTTCGCTCAGGGAGCCATCGGTTGGGCCGGCCCATGTACGGGATTAGCGTTTACTGTTCGATGCGTTGCTGCCGCTTCCTTCTCTATATCTTGCGGGGTTTTTTTCGTTTTTCTTCTACGATTTTTCTTCCAGTGTTTTCGCTGTTTTGCCTGGTTTTCAATTGTTTTCTTCCTGTTTTTTATTTTTCTTTTTTGGTTCCTTTTTTCTTTTATGTTTCCTTTTTATTTTCTCTTGCTATTTTCTTCTCTTTATTGCGCATTATATAAAAAGTTCACTGCATGTTACAAAAATCTTCATGATATTAGGAAAATGTTCATCGTATATTATGAAATAGTGCATCTTGCATTCTAAAATTGTTCATCGTGTGTTACAAAAATGTTCATAGTATATTATGAAATTGTTCAACATATATTAAAAAAGTTCATTGCGTATTTAAAATTTGTTCATCATATATAAAAAATTTGTTCAACGTATACTACAAAATGTTCAGTTGTGTATTTTAAAATTTTCAAGTGTTTGTTTTAAAAAAGTTCTCTATATTTTAAAGTTTGTTCAACGCATATTATAAAAATATTTTATTTTAAAAAATAACATGATTTGCCGCTGCCTTTTACACTTTGAGGCAAGCACTGCAATTTTATCGTTGTCGGTAGCTAGCTCGGCTGGTTGGCTCCCTTGGATCCAGAATGAGGTCCGCAGTTCGATCCCAACTTGTGCGCCTCAATTTCGAATTTTTGCTCGACGCGTGCTTATTGGGCCGGCCCGTTTGCGCTTCGCTTCAACGAAGCCGCGTCGCTCGGACGCTCACGGGCGGCATATAGGAGCTCTCGTGCAAAAGATCGGCGAGGCAACAACGCTCGAGGTTCATGCCACCGGCATGCACTGGACCTTTGCCCCCTACGTCGCCGTGAGTCAAGCTCAAACCTTCGTATTGACACATGAACACGTCACCGTGTACCTCCAACACCGAAGATGATGCACCGCAGCTCACGTTGAAGGAGACCCGACCGGAAGCGCGGTACACAAGCAATCCGACGGGCGCTTTTGTAGATCCAAAACCCACACGCCCGGGAGCGACCCCGTCAGGGCGCACAGCGGCTATGAGCTGCACTAGGTCGGCCTGACCGCCCCTAAGGCCTCGAGGTTCGCCGCCCTGCAACAAGAAGAATGAACAAAGAACGAGGAAGAAGAAGAACAAAGGGAAAAGATTAAAGTAAAGGTAAAAAGAGGTAGGTGAATTGATCGATTGTGCGTTGTTCAATCGGCATCACCTCTCATCAATTTATGACACGGCTGGACATCCTGTACAAAAAAAGGATTCCAAATCACTTCCAAATCTTTCCAAAATTAACCGAATTCAGATTTACGTAAGTCTAGAACAACAGCTCGGTTTTTAAATCCTACAGGCCACAAACAACCTCGGATGAAGATGAGCCCAAAAGAAAATTTGTCCATTTCGACGAGACAAACAACTTTTGTGTTGAACGTTGTTCGATTCAGAGCCGTCTTGAGGGCCGAACAGCTTGCGCGACCCATCAGACATTAATGAGGCGTTTGTGTGCTCCCTCGCGCCATATTTTGCCTCATGGAGTCGTGGTAGAGCCGCACTCTGATGGCTATAACTTTTGTATACGAACTTGTATTAAGATGATTTTTATATCAAAACCAATTATTTCGACGAGACGAAGACAATTCATGTAGAAAGTTTTCTCGTTTGAGGCTTCCCTTGAGGCGTAATCGGCCGAACCGTGCTCTGGATATAAAATCTCAGTGCTTTGAGCATAGTTCGGCCCTCGAGATGGGATCGGATGGTGATGACCCAAACTTCAAAGATGTTCACCTTGACAATACGAAACTTTTTCATGTACGTCACTTCTTCATTTTAAGCCACTTTAATTAAGCTGTTGACCGTACCAAAATCTCGTGTCAACACATACCCCCCAGTTTTTCGGCAAAACTTGTATGCCGAAAAATAACTTACACGGAGTTTTTTCTAAGCACGATGTCAACACTGCATCGGCCATTTTGTACGTGCTTTTGAAGATAAGTATATATTGGCCATTTTATTTCTTAGAGCGATAATTGTGTATCGGCTATTTAGATTAGCAACAAAAGTTAAGCTAATCAAACGTATTTTGTTTTTATTGACACCTCTCTCTCTAAGCATGTGGACATGTTTTTCGATATCGGTTTTCTCTTGAGTAAAAGCAAGGTATAAACTTGAGAGAGTTGATACGTCCATTTTACATCATGTTTTCCTATTGTTATTTATAATGTTTTTATGCATATTAATGCTTTATGGAGTAATTCTAATCATGTTCTCTCATAATATGCAAGGTTTACACAAAGAGGGAGAATTCCAGCAGATGAAATTCTGGACCTGGAAAAGCTACGTCAGAGTCACCTATTCCGCACATCTCCAAATGAGCTGAAAATTTATGGAGAATTATTTTGAAATATATAAAAGAATATTGGAGCAAATAACTATCAGAGGGGACCCATCAGGTGGGCACAACCCACCTGGGCGCGCCATGGAGCGCATGCGTGATGTCTAGTACGCAACTTTATTCTTGTAGACTCGTGTTGGGCCTCCAAGCACATAATTTTGTAGCACAGTAGCACTTTTCCCTCAAGTGGGTGACTTAAGGTTTATCAATCCATGGGAGGTGTAGGATGAAGATGGTCTCTCTCAAACAACCCTGCAACCAAATAATAAAAAGTCTCGTGTATCCTCAACACACCAAATACAATGGTAATTTATATAGGTGCACTAGTTCGGTGAAGAGATGGCGACACAAGTGTAATATGGATAGTAGATATTGGTTTTTGTAGTAAGAACAATAAATAACAGCAAGGTAGCAATTGATAAAACGGAGCACAAACAGTATTGCAATGCTTGAAAATGAGGCCTAGGGTCCGTACTTTCGCTAGTGCAATCTCTCAACAATGCTAATCTAATTGGATCATATAACCATCCCTCAACATGCGATGAAGAATCACTCCAAAGTTCGTATCTAGCGGAGAATATAAGAAGAAATTGTTTGTAGATATTCTTTCCGATCGATATATCCAAGAGTTCGTACTAAAATAACACCAAGTTATTCTTTCCGATGGATCTATCAAGAGTTCGTACTAAAATAACACTAAGTTATTCTTTTCGACCGATCTATCAAGAGTTCATACTAAAATAACACCAAAGCAAATTCAGATTCATAATAATCAATCAAACACAAAGAACCTCAAAGAGTGCCCAAGATTTCTACCGGATAAACAAAAGACAAGAACGTGCATCAACCCATATGCATAGATTACCCCAATGTCACCTAGGGAATCCGCGATTTGAGTGCCAAAACATATCTCAAGTGAATTGACATAATACCCCATTGTCACCACGGGTATTCATATGCAAGACATACATCAAGTGTTCTCAAATTCATAAAAATATTCAATCCGATAAAACAAAATCTCAAAGGGAAAACTCAATTCATAACAAGATAGAGAGGGGGAAACACCATATGATCCAACTATATTAACAAAGCCCGCGATACATCAAGATCATGCCATCTCAAGAACACGAGAGAGAGAGAGAGAGAGAGAGAGAGAGATTAAACACATAGCTACTGGTAAAAACCCTCAGCCCCGAGGGTGGACTACTCCCTCCTCATCATGGTGGCCGCCGAGATGATGAAGATGGCCACCGGTGATGATTTTCCCCTTCGGCAGGGTGCCGGAATAGGGTCTAGATTGGTTTTCATGGACATAGAGGCTTGTGGTGGCGGAACTTCCGATCTAGGGTTACCCCAAGGGTTTTTGGAATATTGGATGATTTATAGGGAGAAGAGGCGGTGCGGGAGGCCACCGAGGTGGGCACAACCCACCTAGGGCGCGCCATGGTGGGTTGTGCCCCCCTCGGGGCTCCCCTCTGGCACTTCTTTGGCCCATTGGATGTCTTCTGGTCCAAAAAAATCTTGAAAAAGTTTCGTTGTGTTTGGACTCCGTTTGGTATTAATTTTCTACGATGGAAAAAACAAGCAAAAAACAGCAACTGGCACTGGGCACTATATCAATAGGTTAGTCCCAAAAAATGATATAAAGTTGCTATAAATGATTGTAAAACATCCAAGAATGATAATATAACAGCATGAATACTTCATAAATTATAGATACGTTGGAGACTTATCAAGGCGCGTCCTGGTGGCTTGTGCCCTCCTCGGCCCACCTTTGGTGCCCATCTTCTGGTATATAAGTCGTTTTGACCTAGAAAAAAAATCAAAGGAGGACTTTCGGGACGAAGCGCCGCCATCTCAAGGCGAAACTTGGGCAGGAGCACTTTTGCCCTCTGGCGGAGCGATTCCGTGAAGGGAACTTCCCTCCCGGAGGAGGAAATCATCGCTATCGTCATCACCAGCAACTCTCCCATATTTGGGAGGGCCATCTCCATTAACATCTTCAACAACATCATCTCCTCTCAAACCCTAGTTCATCTCTTGTGTTCAATCTTTGTACCAGAACCTTAGATTGGTGCTTGTGGGTGCCTAGTAGTGTTGATTACATCTTGTAGTTGATTACTATATGGTTTATTTGGTGGAAGATTATATGTTCAGATCCATTATGCTATTTAATATCCCTCTAATCTTGAACATGATTATCATTTGTGAGTAGTTACTTTTTTTCTTAAAGTCACGGGAGAAGTCATGTTGCAAGTAATCATGTGAACTTGATATGTGTTCGATATTTTGATGATATGCATGTTGTGATTCCCTTAGTGGTGTCATGTGAACGTCGACTGCATGACACTTCACCTTATTAGTGCCTAAGGGAATGTATTGTGGAGTATGATAACCCACAAGTATATGGGATCGCAACAGTTTTTTAGGGTAGAGTATTCAACCCAAATTTATAGATTCGACACAAGGGAAGCGAAAGAATATTTGCAAGTATCAGCAGCTGAGTTGTCAATTCAACCACACCTGGAGATTAATTATCTGCAGCAAAGTGATCAGTACCAAATTAGTATGACAGTTTTGATAGTAGTAGCAACAGCAATAGTAACAGTAACAGTGATAGCAGTAGTTTTGTAGCAAGCGCAATAGTAACAATAGCAGTAGTAACTTAGCAGCAACAATATGTAGGAAAATTGTAGGCATTGGATCGGCGATTCGTTCGATGATATTCATCATGAGACAATCATAATCTAGGGCGATACGGCACTAGCTCTAGTTCATAAATATAATGTAGGCATGTATTCCATAAATAGTCATGTGTGCTTATGGAAAGAACTTGCATGCCATCTTTTGTCCTACCCTCCTGTGGAAGCGGGTTCCTATTGGAAATTAAGGGATATTAATGCCTCCTTTTAATAGAGAACCGGAACGAAGCATTAGCATACAGTGAATATATGAACTCCTCAAACTACGGTCATCACCGGAAGTGGTCCCGACTATTGTCATTCCGGGGTTGCCAGATCATAACATGTAGTAGGTGACTATAACTTGCAAGATCGGATCTAGAACATATATATAATGGTGATAACATAGACAGTTCCAATCTGAAAACATGGCACCTGGGCCCAAAGTGACAAGCATTAAGCATGGCAAAGTCATAGAAACATCAATCTTAGAACATAATGGATACTAGGGATCAAGCCCTAACAAAACTAACTCGATTACATGATGAATCTCATCCAACTCCTCACTGACCAGCGAGCCTACGAAGGGATTACTCACTCCCGATGGGGAGCATCATGGAATTGGCAATGGAGAAGGGTTGGTGATGACGAAGATCGAAGATCCCCCTCTCCGGAGCCCTAAACGGACTCCGGATCAGGCCTCCCAATGAAGAACAGGAGACGGTGTCGCCTCCGTCTTGTGAAATGCGATAATTCATTCTCCCCCTTTTTTTTGGAAAAATAGAATTTTATAGCGTCGGTTTCAGGGTCTGCAGGGCCACCAGGTGGGGACAACCCACCTGGGCGCTTGTGGAGAGGGTGGTGTGCCCTGGTGAGTTGTGCCCACCCAGGTGCCCCCCCTTCGGTGGTTCTTGGCTCCAGAAATTATCTTTTATTGTATAAAAAATCCTCGCAAAGTTTCATTCCATTCCGAGAACTTTTATTTCTGCACAAAAACAACACCATGGTAGTTCTGCTGAAAACAGCGTTTGTCCAGGTTAGTTTCATTAAAATCATGCAAATTAGAGTCCAAAACAAGGGGAAAAGCGTTAGGAAAAGTATATACAATGGAGATGTATCAGAGTAGTTATTAGATGATGAGTTGCTAGAGTGACAAAATCTTAAACCCTAGTTTATGCGCTACTTCGTAAGGGGCCGATTTGGATCCAAAAGTTTAATGCTATGGTTAGATTTTATCTTAATATTTTTCTCGTAGTTGCGGATGCTTGCGAGGGGGTTAATTATAAGTAGGAGGTTTGTTCAAGTAAGAACAACACCTAGGCACCGATCCACCCACATACCAAATTATCAAAGTAGCGAACATGAATCCAGCCAACATGATGAAAGTGATATGGTGAAATTCCCAGGCGCCCTCGAGAACGCTTTGCTTATTATTAGAGACCGTCTTGCCCTATCCTTTGCCTTAAAAGGATTGGTCTATCTTGCTGCATTTCATTTACCATTACCGTTACTTTCTTGTTACAAATTATCTTGCTACCAAACTACTTATTACCAACAATTTTAGTGCTTGTAGACATTACCTTGCTGAAAACTGCTTGTCATTTCCTTCTGCTCCTCATTGGGTTCGACGACACTCTTACTTATCGAAAGGACTACGATTGATCCCCTATGCTTGTGGGTCATCAGTGGACAATAGCTTGGCATGGTGATAGTGGAAATATTACTCCTGGTAAGCAAATAATTTTAACTCCAGGAGAATATATTACACACGACCTCACATTTAATTTGAGTGACACTTACAATCATTTGTTTCCTATTATAAAAATCATTCTCTTTGGAAATTCTAGGTTGGATGATTAGTAGTTAAGGATAAATTATGACCCATTTTCAAGTACCATGTTGCATACACAGATGTGAAATTGTTGTTTAGAAATTGAAGCATAAGTTGTTTGCGTTGGAACATACTGTGCAGGGGTTGTTTCGGAATTGTTTCATTTTATTTATTAAAAATACGTTCTAGTTTAGTCCGCACTATGATGTAGGAGTTAATCAAGCTATCAAAACCAATAGGTACAAGCATATTAGAGGCCATACAAGAATCTATATATGGAAGTGGAAACCAAAGTTATGTATGAAGGATGCCCAATAGATGCTACCATTGAAACGGGCAAAATTTCTTATGTAGTTGTTGTAGTGGTGAGGTTCCCTATGCAGAAAGCTTGGGGGTGATAGAACCGACCTTAGTATTCCATTAAATGGTTCTGATCTTATTACTCGTGTTGCTAGTAAAGTCCCTACCCTAGTGATTGTTATTTCTGGAAGGCCCTTGGTTATTGAGCCGCGAGTTGTTTAGAAGGTAGATGCTCTAGTTGCTGCTTGGCTGCCTGGAAGTGAGGGCATGGGAGTTGCTGATTACCTCTTTGGAGACCATGATTTTGTGGGCACGTTGCCTGTAACTTGGTTTAGATATGATGATCAACTACCTATAAATAGTGCAGGTGTTGACTATGATCCATTATTTCCTTTTGGATATGAGCTGAAATGTTCGAAAGCCTTGGAGATTTAGCATGATGTCAGGAAATATTTGTTGGTCATACATTTGAATTGCCAGAATATTGTTACATATGTGTGTTGTATAGTTGAGTATTGTGTTATGTACAAGAGAAATAAAGTCCTGTTGTCGATTACATGGTATAAGGTCTTCAAGACATAATTTGCCTGTTACTACTTCTACTATAAGTATATCATTTCTAATACTTGAATTTAACTAGGTACAACTCGCTGCCGAATTATATGGCCCTTGAATTTTCTAGAGCATGAACAAGGTGACCTGTTAGTCTGTTATTTTAAGCCATGAATCGTGGAACAACTGTTCCATGACCTTCCTTTATAAATTAAAAAAATCATATATACATAATAAGGAAGAGGATGAAAGATACAAAGTACAACAAAATCACCCAATGGCAGTTCTAGGGATCATCATGATAAAAAAAGGTGAAAATCAATTCTAGACACCATCATCAAAGATGGTAATCGATCCACCTATGCAAGCTCTCAGTATATTTTCTCTTGAGCCGATGACCTAGCAAAGTAAGGTCCTAATGTAGGAATTTCCAAGCAGTGATTGTTGGGGCTTCATTTTTCAATATGTTTTTATTTCTTTGGATATTCCAACATCCCAGGTAATTCTATCCATTTTTTGTATCTAATTAGTATATTTCCGGATGCCTTTTTGGGTGTATTTTGAATCATGACTAATATTTGAATAGAAAGGTAATAATTGATGCAACATGACTAATATTTGAATAGAAGTGTAATACTATTTAACTCACGTCATAGAACAAGTTACTACTCAAACATCGATACAAGGATGTCATAAATCATTAGAGGTTAAATAAGTGGTTTTGATTTATTTTACTATCCGACCCTTTTGATTACTGCCACACATTATGGCGGCGGAGTATATACTAGCTACCTCGATAGTCAACAGTAGTATAGCACCTAGTCCAGGTTCACTGACAACTCTTACCTGACAAGTGGCTACTACCACCTTCTCTAGCGGTAGAGCATATTAGCCTACACTTTTTAAGATTTTTCCCATTTCTTTGACCCAAATATTCCAACATTCCAGGATAATACTATCCATTCCAATTAAATTTTTGATCTGAGTAGTCTCCTTCTAGATGCCTTTTTGGGTGTATATCAATTAATACTGAAATAAAAGTAGTAATAGATACAACATTAGACTAATTGTTGAATATTTGTCTAACCGTCACACTCAATAAAATCTTGCGGTCAATCTCATTCAAAATGCCTATATTTCGGTATGTGTCCAATTAATGTACGCAGTAAAATGTTGTTTTAAATTAAGTATCGGATATGCATCTAATTAATGTTTGGATAAACGTAGTAAAATGTTGTAATAAATGTCATTTTAAATTCATGTTTGGATATGCATCCAAGTAATGTTTGCCTCTTGTAGTGATGTCTGTTTAACCACCCCCATCTCAATTGTTGTGGAACCACTCACATTGCCAGTTCACCAGAGCCCCACATAAACTAACTCGTTATATCAAGCTCCAAAACCTCACTAGCAAACCAAAATTTTCATCATCGCAAAGTTTATACACCATGAGGACAACCAGTTTCCTACTCATTGTTGTTGTTGTGATCGTGTATGCCATCGGTGTACCAGCCACGGGCTGTGGTGAATCGATGGGAACCCGATTGTGGAACACGACAGGAGCTAATGGATGGGAACCAATCAAGAACATAAATGACAAACACATCCAGGAGCTTGGCAATTGGGCGGTGTTGGAATTCAGCAAGCGTGTGAACTGCCTGGTCAAGTTCAACAAGGTGGTGAGTGGCAGACAACAACTCATGTCTGGCATGAACTATGAGCTCACCATTGATGTGACACACTTTGAGGGGACAGATGGAAAATACAAGGCAGAGTTGCATGAGCAGGAGTTGACCAAGAAACGCCAACTTCTCTCCTTCATGAACGTGAACTAAGCGGGAGGAGGAAACTTTGTTAACAATAATTGTGTTCTTGGAATTATGTTAGCTCAATTGTTTGTCCAATAATAAATTATCATCTCGCATTGCCATGTGTTTTTAAGGATCAAACATCTACAACTTGATTATGATGAGAGAAGTAAAAGCAAACACATATATAATTGTGTTCTTTTCCTAGGAGAAGGAAGATTTGTTACCTTCGTTGTAAAACTTAGGAAGGTTCATGATATTTCTCCCAGCTAGACTTAAGAATGTTAATATGGATGCAAAAAACGTACAAAGACTAACAAGTGCTTCGGAATCAAAACCATATTAGTACTCATATCACTAAATTCGCGAGTTCCAATGAAAGTCTTAATGCATTCGTACTCAATAGTTTTACCTACTATGTTACCTTTATCCATTTCTCACCCTTAGTTGTTGGAAGTAATAAGATTAAGAAGATCCCAAGCTTCCTCAATAGTTTTATTATTAAAACATCCTCAGAAAGAACTATCAAGTACTCCCTCTGTCCCATTATAAGTGTCTCAACTTTGTACTAGCTCTAGTACAAAGTTGTACTAAGCTTGAGACAGTTATTTTGAGACGGAGGGAGTATTTGACTAACATGAGTGGGAAGCTTTGCATAAAAGTTACTAGCTCTTTGATAAAACTATTACTAGTAACTTTTTTCCCTCATAAAAGGTTGGGCCATGCCCTCTCCCTCATAAGTCCGGAATTATATATATATATATAATTTCTATTAATACAAATTTTATGGAGCGAATAAAATCTCTTACAAATTTCACCATTTAGCCATTCCCAATTCATGGCATAAATGTTTTCAAGATAATGATTTCATCTGAGAGTTTCACCCTCTATTAAGCAAGTGAATAATATCTTCTTCAAGTCATTACGAGATAACCCATTAGTTTTAAAGAGGGAACATATTTCATCAAGCGAATGAATACGATCATCAGGGTGATCTTTCTCATTTCCTGCATAGCTGTTAGCTTTGACATGTTTGATATAACCAATAGGTACTCTATAAACATCTTGATTTTCCTTTAATAGGTTCCTCACAAACCTTATTACCAATTGATAGGGAAGTTTCAAGTAGAGTATCAATAATATATGAAGCCATAGTGATAAAACTAGTAGAAAACAATAAAATAGCACACAGAGTAAAATGGTTTTCTCACCACTTTGAACTTACCAAAAGTGTTACAATCCCCGTCAATGACCCAAGAAAAGAGTCTGACATCCCACAAGTCTAGGATGTCAATTGTAGATATTTTTTATAGGTAAATCATTGATCGCACAAGGAGCAGAAGGAATTGGTAAGTGCAAAAATTGCAATGATTCGCTGTAAGTACTAAAATTTGTAACATTGTAGTTGTCTGTGATGGTGGAGTTGCAACGTAATGTAAATAACAATAAAAGGTGAAAGAGTGCAGCAAGTGGCGCAATTTTAATTGTGATAAGGACAAGTCGGTTGTATTACTTATGGTGATTGAACATTCTCAAGGATGGCAGGAATATTGTGCAATGTAAATAACAATATTTTAATTGTGATTCTCATTGCTTAATCTGCGTTGTGTCGCTAGAACCTAAGCCTATATGCTTCAAAATCTGCTAGAGTTGCCCTAGCTGCCCTCATACAGTTCTCCCTAATCATTTGGTTCTTTGTGTTTTTGAACAAACATTTTCTTGAAACGGCGAATTAAAAACCAAGTAACTTTGTCATTCCCCTTTGCTCGTATGAGCCGAACAACATTACATTGCGACTTTGATTTGTACGCCCCTAACCACATTGAGGTACCGAAGCTGAACATTGGTGGCAAGGTTTCGTATACATAACAAAAGTATATAGTTTTTTCTCAGAACTCATCGAAGGCGAGTTTGACAAATAGGATGTGGAAAGCCTGCAGCTTTGCATCCCCTCTCACCTCTCACAAACCAGACACATAAGTGAGGTGATTGAGAGCACAAGCACCAGAAGAGAACTCCAGTTTCTGCAATACAACACACGTTTTTCCAATGTGTAAGAACAGAGCTGAATGCTCATGGCAAAGTGATGGATACAACAAGGTTTTGTTTGCTGCAGAATAAATATAGTCAATGGATGAGACTGAAGAAACTGTGATCGATCTACAATCATCACATATATCGTGACTGTTAGTATGAACAGGCCAGGCACTGCAAGCTAGAAAGCTCTCCACAATTTCTTGAAAACTCTTTTTATCCAAAAAAACACTAGTTAACATGTCCTTGCTAAACAATAATTGTTTGAAGACACAAGTTAACAATAGGCCACTGTCTCCGCATGAGAAGTGGAGTACCTCGAAAAAGATATGGAATCCAAATTGATTAGCGACGATGTCAAATGTTTTTTTTTTGAGACTGAGTAGGCAGCCTACTCAAATGGGGCAATACATTTAGAGAGCATGATGGAACGAAGGCTAGTCGGAACATCGGCGATCAACACTTGCTCTCCTGAACTCCTGGTCAAAGCAGCCAGGCCATGGGCCAAGAAGTTCATGTTTCTTTGTGCATACTGAATGCTGCAGCCAGAGAACGACGCTATAGCCCGTTTTATGTCCATGATTAGGCCATACTGAGGAGATCGTGTGGGATTTTGAACCATCAGTTCTTTGGTTAATCATTGGTTATCTGTTTCTAGGATCACTTGACCATTAAACAGACCGGATATGGCCTGCAAGCCGACCAGAATGGCTCGGGCTTCAGCCTCTTCCGCAGTGTGGCATTGAGGCATCCGCTTGCAGATAGACATGAGGACTGAGCCTCGGTAGTCTCGGCCAACAGCTCCAGCAGCGCTTTCCCCGATATCGGCTCGAACGGCAGCGTCGGTGTTCACTTTTACCACCCCTCTAATTGGCGGGATCCATTTACCATCGGTGCCTGCAGCAGCACTTCCAGGGAGTGCATCAACCCAGGCGCTAGTACCATGAACTGATGCTGCATCTTTTCCACCCGACCAAACATCTTTCATCTCTGCATTTTTCAACTCCTCCTCATACTGCTTCAGGAACTGTACTGAGCCACAGATTGATTCCCTGCCATTATTTCGGATACAGTCTTCTCTCATATGCCAGCACCTCCAGAACAACAGCAGGATTTTGGCGCGCATTTCCTCATTTTCTGTATGTAGCACAGTTTGTAGCCAGTTCTCACCTGTGTACCAAAATCTGTTTTCATTAGGCAGATTCCATACCTTCCTCATGGCTTCCCTCAATGCTCTGCTTTTTGTGCACATGACCACCGCGTGATGTTCAGTTTCAGTCACATTTCCACAAATGTTGCAGGTAGCGTCTAGTTCAAGTGTTCTTTTCCACTTGTTTTCCTTAGTAGCAAGGGTATTTGTAGCCACCCTCCACCCGAATATACGTACTTTACCTGGCACTTTTGCTTTCCAAATGAGATCCCATATGCTACGATCGTTCGGGTCTGAAGACGAGCTTGAGGGGTTTTGAGCTAGTTGGGGAAGGCTTGCCGCTGCAAGTTTATAGGCACTTCTTACTGAAAATTCACCACTTTTCTCATAGTGCCAAGCAATCCGATCTTCCACATCCGAGGATGGAATTCGGATTTTACAAATCTCATCTGCATCGAAAGGGTAGAAGATTTGTCTAACTAGCTCCTCGTTCCATTCCTTCCTGTCAGAGTGCATTAGTTGGTTAACCCATCGGATCCGAGACCTCCTAATGAAAGTTGCTGTCATGAGGCCCTCCCTCCTTGGGATCCATTGATCCCGTTGGATTTGGATGTTCTTTCCATTCCCCACCCTCCAGATTACGCCCTTTTTGAGCAGCTCAAGCCCAAACTGTATTGCTCTCCAAACAGGAGACGCATCCTTCGCAAATACTGTGTCCAGGAGATTCCCTTGCGGGTAATATTTGCTTTTAAGAACTCTTGCACATAGGCTATCTGGGTTTTGAATTAGTCGCCAACCCTGTTTGGCCAGCAGTGCTTGATTAAACAGGTGCATATCTCTGAATCCGATGCCTCTCGCTCTTTTAGGCTTTGTCATCCGTTCCCATGACATCCAGTGGACCTTCCTGTGTCCCTCATCCTCTCCCCACCAAAACTTTCTGATCATTCTTTCATATTTTTCACAGAAGCCTTTTGAGAGCATAAAAACACTCATGGTGAATGTTGGAAGGGCCTGGACAACCGACTTAACATGAACCTCCTTGGCTGCATAAGACATAAATTTCTCGCTCCAATCACTGCATCTTTTCCGAAATCTATCCATGATCGGTTGGAATTGTTCTTCCTTCATTCTTCCTTCCGGGGTGGGCAGACCCAGGTACTTACTTTCAAAAGTTTCTGATTGCACTCTGAGAATGGTTTTTATGTCCTCTCTTGTTTGGGTTGGGCATGCTTCACTAAATAGAATCGAGCACTTGCTAGCACTTAGAAGCTTCCCTGTACACTTTTGGAAAGAGGCAAGAACTCTCTTGATAGCTTTCGCTTGCTCCGGGATGGCCTTAAAGAAAATTAAACTGTCGTCAGCAAACAGGAGATTTGAAATCCCCGGGCTATTTCTTGCAACCTTAATGGGCGTAATCTTGTTCTCTGCCATTTCCTTTTTCAGCAAATGCACCAAGCCATCAGCCACAAAAAGAAAAAGGTATGGACTTAGTGGATCCCCTTGCCTCAGGCCCCTAGATGGGCAGAATGGTTCTAGGAGCTCACCATTGCATCTCACCGAATATCTAACAGATCAAACACATTGCATCACCCAGTCAGTCCATATTTTGCAAAAACCTGATTTCCGTAGAACACCTTCCATAAAACTCCAGTCAACTCTGTCGTACGCCTTTGCAAGATCAAGTTTATATGCACAGTAATTGTCTCTCTCACTCCGACAGTGTTGGATCTTGTGGAAACACTCGAACGCAATGATGGCGTTATCTGTTATCAGTCTACCCGGAATGAAAGCCCTCTGGGTCTCAGAAATGATCTCATCCAAGATGGGCCGTAACCTGTTTACAAGGCGATGTCAAATGTTAGCAGCAAAACCTAACATCATGCTAGAGAAATGATGAAGGTAGACAGAGCAGAGAGCATTCTAGTATCATGGGTAAAGATGTAAATCCTGAGAGAGATGGAGGTCGGAGAGTACAATGTATGGCACACCCTTGTATTTTACGTACAAAAGAAAGACCTGAGGTTTTCAACACAAGTTTGCTTACACCGAACGAATTTTAGTGCTCCAAGTAAGCATGATAAAGTAATAACTATCTGACAAATCCCTCATCCCTGCTGCATGTAAATCCAATATTAATGCAGAATCTGGTCCCCCACAAGCTCCTGAAATTGGACAGGCTTACTGAAGATACAGTGGGATGCTACAGAGAAAATACCACCAAACAAGGGTGCTTAATGAATGTTGTTTAACCTGCAGAATATTGTCCAAGAGCATAACCGTTGACTCCGCGCCTCTGCCTGCTCTCACGTAAGGTTTCTGTTTCAGTTTTCAAAGGCTTCAGTTTCAATGTACAATCATTTTGAGTCATCAGTTACAGAAGAGCATTCAGAGCCGTATGAATCTGCAGAACGCTACACAAATACACAGGCCATCGAATTGTTGTAAAGCAATACTCGGGTTGGTAAAGACAACTTCTATGATGATTCAGTAAAGTTACAGGAGTTTAGTTAATTACCCAAAATAACGGATTAATATGGAGTATAAAGGCAAAACTACTGACAACTCCTATTTTTTTTTGAAAAGGGGGGGCTGACAACTCCTATGATTCAGTAATTTTGCCATTACCTTCTTTGCTGATCTCCTTCTTAACAGTTTATTTTCACTACATTCACAATTGCTCTTGATCTCTAAAAGAACTAATATTTATTTCAATGTTTGGGTTTATTTTATTTAAGAATTAGCAATCAGTATTACTCTTGTCGGCATGAGTGTCAAGCTGAACACAGTCATACAAAGGTTCAGGAACCTGATACATCCAGGTCTTTACAACATTAGCCGGAGAAGCTAATTTGGCCGCATAATACGGTGTCATTAGCCTCCCTTTTAACATGATACGCTTCAGTTTCTACTTAACTCCTGAATTTGAAACAATCTCACCCTTTTACCTTCTGATTTGTAAGAAGAGAATCGAATACTCGACAAAGTGAGTTCTTATTACATTGGTTGCATAATACAGTCGTTGGATGATAATACTGGAGAAAATGAACTCCATCTACAATCATCACAGGCTGATGCTGCACCAAATCAGAAGTCGAGCAAGTCTGAAAAATCGAAGGCTTTGAGTGCCTCCTTGCGTGCTGCTTCGTTCATTGCTTCCATCTCCTGTTGATGGCGCAGGTACTCATCATCCACCTCGACGTAGCCATTCTTGGCGTACTCGGTGCGGACCCAGGCCTGGAATTCCCTGAAATCCTCTCCAATCTCGTAGAAAAAGCGCACGACGTTGTAGAAGCTCACCACGTCCTCGTCCATCTCCTCTTCCGGCGAAGGAATCAGGGCAGGGTTGTGGCGCTTCAGGGCCTTGTACTCGGGAGGGAGAGAGTCGTCATCCATCTCCTTGGTTAGGATGGAATCCACCTCCTCCTGCGGCAGCCTCGTCATCTTTCTCTCCGGAGCCTCCTCGCGCCTGGCTGCCGCCGCCGTCGCCGGTGTGGCTCCCTGCCCCAACTCAGAGCAGTCGATCCCGGCTGTTTTCCTTCTGATGGAGCAGACCTCCAGTGGAGATTCGTCGCCTTCTGGTGCCTCCTCTGCTTTCCTTTTGGTTCCCTTCTTCTCCTTCAGATCTTGACCGCCATGCTGCTGGCACCGCTTCAGCACACACACATCGCCGGCGGTCACAGCTGCCTTCGCCGCCATGCGTCTGGTGGTGCGCCGCTACTTCCTCGCCGGCCGTCGATCTCCCGCGGTTCGCCTCGACTAACCGACCTCGCCGCCAAAATTGGGGAGAATTTGATCGAGGAAACCTAGCTTCCAATTTGGGGGACGCTGGAACAGATGTTGTCTGGGCATTATAAAGGCCGAAGCTTTTAATTCCGTTCTATTTCGGCTCCGGTCGATGACGACGAGTGGGAGTCGAAATCAATCGAGCTCGGATTGGAGGCGAGCTGAATTGATTTCGAGCCCATGGTTTGCCGCGTTGCCCAAACAAAAGTGAATTTACATCTTTTTCTCAAAACAAATTCAAGGCCACTCCTATTTGACGCGTAGGTTGCCAAAAAGCCAGCTGGCCCGAGGTTTGGTGAAGGTTCTAGAATCTTCCAAGAAACGGTTTTCTCGTTTTTTCTTCCGGTTTTTTTAATTTCTTTGTCCTTTTCCTTCTTTTTTTCATTGTTCGTGACTGCTCTGCTTTCCTTTTTCTCTTTTTTTTCATTCTTTCTTTATTTCTTCCTTTTCTTTTTCTTTTTTGTCCGTCTTTCAAATTTGCGAACATATTTTCTCAGATTGAAAACATTATTTGCACTCCTGAACATTTTTCAAAATCAGGAATATTTTCAAATCTGTGAACATTTTTTTTACAAATTCGTGAATTTTGTTTTAATTGCAGAACATTTTATAAAAAATATCTAACATTTTTGGAACAAGTGAACTTCTTCGCAAATTCATGAACATTTTTAAAATCATCTATATTTTTTTAAATCATGATTGTTTTTTGAAAACATGAACATTTTTTAATGATGATATTTTTAAAAATCATGAACATTTTTCAAATTCACGAATATTTATTGAAATTGCGTATATTTTTTGGAACACGTAACCATTTTTTGAAATTTGAGAACAAATTTTGAAATTCATGAACTTTTTTTCTTCTAGACAAACATTTTTTGAGTTACTTAATACTTCTTGAAACAACAAAAATATTTGAATTTCGTAAACATTTTTTATAATTTTGGAACATTTTTCTAAATTCTCGAACATATTTTAGAAGAAAAATAGGGCATGGTCGGCAAGATCCGTACCTGCGCGGGCAAAGCCCACATGGTTTCTAGTCATGCCCGATAGCTACTCCGGCACGACCACTTGCTCTTCTCGAACATTTTTTGAATATTGTGAAATTTTTTGTAGAAATTCCTATGTGGCCAGAACAAAAGCAATACTCTGACTTGTGCTCACCGTCATCGGCCGGCATGGCAGCAGCGCAAGGCCTAGGCAAAGAGCGTCCGCTGTATAAGGACACGTCGGCGCCGGTGGAGGCGCGCGTGCATGACCTGCTGGTCTGCATGATGCTGGAGGAGAAGGCATGCCAGATGGCCCAGATCGAGCTCTCTGTGGCGTTGCCCCGCGCCCTCACGGAGCTCGGCGTCAGCAGCCTCCTCAACGGCGGCGGCAGTCCGCCCCGGGAACGCGCATCCCCGTCCGACTGGGCTGGTATGGTCGACGGCATGCAGCGCCTCGCCCTCTCGTCCCGCCTCGGCGTCCCCATCATCTACGGCATCGATGCCGTCCACGACAACAACAATGTCATCGGCGCCACCATCTTCCCCCACAACGTCGGCCTCGGAGCCTCCAGGCACATTACATACCGATCGACCACGTTGAGCAATATAGTAGCTTTTTGTACGTTTACTACGTTGACCACGCCCTACATACATGCTCCATTCATTTCCTGCAGGGACCCGGAGCTTGTGCGAAAGGACAAACCCTATTTGACGCTGGTTAGCGTTAGATTGTTCTGCTTTCGCTCAGGGAGCCATCGGTTGGGCCGGCCCATGTACGGGATTAGCGTTTACTGTTCGATGCGTTGCTGCCGCTTCCTTCTCTATTTCTTGCGGGGTTTTTTTCGTTTTTCTTCTACGATTTTTCTTCCAGTGTTTTCGCTGTTTTGCCTGGTTTACAGTTGTTTTCTTCCTGTTTTTTCTTTTTCTTTTTTGGTTCCTTTTTTCTTTTATGTTTCCTTTTTATTTTCTCTTTCTATTTTCTTCTCTTTATTGCGCATTATATAAAAAGTTCACTGCATGTTACAAAAATCGTATATTATGAAATAGTGCATCTTGCATTCTAAAATTGTTCATCGTATATTATGAAATAGTGCATCTTGCATTCTAAAATTGTTCATCGTGTGTTACAAAAATGTTCATAGTATATTATGAAATTGTTCAACATATATTAAAAAAGTTCATTGCATATTTAAAATTTGTTCATCATATATAAAAAATTTGTTCAACGTATACTACAAAATGTTCAGTTGTGTATTTTAAAATTTTCAAGTGTTTGTTTTAAAAAAGTTCTCTATATTTTAAAGTTTGTTCAACGCATATTATAAAAATATTTTATTTTAAAAAATAACATGATTTGCCGCTGCCTTTTATACTTTAAGACAAGCACTGCAATTTTATCGTTGTAGGTAGCTAACTCGGCTGGTTGGCTCCCTTGGATCCAGAATGAGGTCCGCAGTTCGATCCCAACTTGTGCGCCTCAATTTTGAATTTTTACTCGACGCGTGCTTATTGGGCCGGCCCGTTTGCGCTTCGCTTCAGCGAAGCCGCGTCACTCGGATGCTCACGGGCGGCGTATAGGAGCTCTCGTGTGAAAGATCGGCGAGGCAACAACGCTCGAGGTTCATGCCACCGGCATGCACTGGACCTTTGCCCCCTACGTCGCCGTGAGTCAAACTCAAACCTTCGTGTTGACACACGAACACGTCACCGTGTACCTCCAACACCGAAGATGGTGCACCGCAGCTCACGTTGAAGGAGACCCGGCCGGAAACGCGGTACACAAGCAATCCGGCGGGCGCTTTTGTAGATCCAAAACCCACACGCTCGGGAGGGACCCCGTCAGGACGCGCAGCGGCTATGGGCTACACTAGGTCGGCCTGACCGCCCCTAGGGCCTCGAGGTTCGCCGCTCTGCAACAAGAAGAATGAACAAAGAACGAGGAAGAAGAAGAACAAAGGGAAAAGATAAAAGTAAAGGTAAAAAGAGGTAGGTGAATTGATCGATTGTGGGTTGTTCAACCGGCATCACCTCTCATCAATTTATGAGACGGCTGGACATCTTGTAAAAAAAGGATTCCAAATCACTTCCAAATCTTTTCAAAATTAACCGAATTCGGATTTAGGTGAGTCTGGAACAACAGCTCGGTTTTTAGATCCTACACGCCACAAACAACCTCGGATGAAGATGAGCCAAAAGAAAATTTGGCCATTTCGACGAGACGAACAACTTTTGTGTTGAACGTTTTTCGATTCAGAGCCGTATTGAGGGCCGAACAGCTTGCGCGACCCATCAAACATTAATGAGGCGTTTGTGTGCTCCCTCGCGCCATATTTTGCCTCGTGGAGTCGTGGTAGAGCCGCACTCTGATGGCTATAACTTTTGCATACGAACTTGGATTAAGACGATTTTTATATCAAAATCAATTGTTTCGACGAGACGAAAACAATTCATGTAGAAAGTTTTCTCGTTTGAGGCTTCCCTTGAGGCGTAATCGGCCGAACCGTCCTCTGGATATAAAATCTCAGTGCTTTGAGCATAGTTCGGCCCTCGAGATGGGATCAGATGATGATGACCCAAACTTCAAAGATGTTCACCTTGATAATACGAAACTTTTTCATGTACATCACTTCTTCATTTAAAGCCACTTTAATTAAGTTGTTGACCGTACCCAAATCTGGTGTCAACACATACCCCCCTGTTTTTCAGCCAAACTTGTGTGCCGAAAAATAACTTACACGGAGTTTGTTCTAAGCACGATGTCAACACTGCATCGGCCATTTTGTACGTGCTTTTGACGATAAGTATATATTGGCCATTTTATTTCTTAGAGCGATAATTGTGTATCGGCCATTTAGATTAGCAACAAAAGTTAAGCTAATCAAACGTATTTTGTTTTTATCGATACCTTTCTCTCTCTAAGCATGTGGACATGTTTTTCGATATCGGTTTCTCTTGAGTAAAAGCGAGGTATAAACTTGAGAGAGTTGATACGTCTATTTTACATTATGTTTTCCTATTGTTATTTATAATGTTTTTATGCATAATAATGCTTTATGGAGTAATTCTAATGCATTTTCTCTCATAATATGCAAGGTTTACACAAAGAGGGAGAATTCCGGCAGATGGAATTCTGGACCTGGAAAAGCTACGTCAGAGTCACCTATTCCGCACATCTCCAAATGAGCTGAAAATTTATGGAGAATTGTTTTAAAATATATAAAAGAATATTGGAGCAAATAACTATCAGAGGGGGCCCACCAGGTGGGCACAACCCACCTGGAAGCGCCATGGAGCGCATGCGTGATGTCTAGTACGCAACTTTATTCTTGTAGACTCGTGTTGGGCCTCCAAGCATATAGTTTTGTAGCGCAGTAGCAATTTTCCCTCAAGTGGGTGACTTATGGTTTATCAATCCATGGGAGGTGTAGGATAAAGATGGTCTCTCTCAAACAACCCTGCAACCAAATAATAAAAAGTCTCTTGTATCCTCAACACACCAAATACAATGGTAATTTATATAGGTGCACTAGTTCGGTGAAGAGATGGCGATACAAGTATAATATGGATAGTAGATATTGGTTTTTGTAGTAAGAACAATAAATAACAGCAAGGTAGCAATTGATAAAATGGAGCACAAACGGTATTGCAATGCTTGAAAATGAGGCATAGGGTCCGTACTTTCGCTAGTGCAATCTCTCAACAATGCTAATCTAATTGGATCATATAACCATCCCTCAACATGCGATGAAGAATCACTCCAAAGTTCGTATCTAGCGGAGAATATAAGAAGAAATTGTTTGTAGATATTATTTCCGATCGATATATCCAAGAGTTCGTATAACACCAAGTTATTCTTTCTGATCGATCTATCAAGAGTTCGTACTAAAATAACACTAAGTTATTCTTTTCGATCGATCTATCAAGAGTTCATACTAAAATAACACCAAAGCAAATTCAGATTCATAATACTCAATCAAACACAAAGAACCTCAAAGAGTGCCCAAGATTTCTACCGGAGAAACAAAAGACAAGAACATGCATCAACCCATATGCATAGATTACCTCAATGTCACCTAGGGAATCCGCGATTTGAGTGCCAAAACATATCTCAAGTGAATTGATGTAATACCCCATTGTCACCACGGGTATTCATATGCAAGACATACATCAAGTGTTCTCAAATTCATAAAAGTATTCAATCCGATAAAACAAAATCTCAAAGGGAAAACTCAATTCATAACAAGATAGAGAGGGGGAAACACCATATGATCCAACTATATTAACAAAGCCCGCAATACATCAAGATCGTGCCATCTCAAGAACACGAGAGAGAGAGAGAGAGAGATTAAACACATAGCTACTGGTAAAAACCCTCAGCCTCGAGGGTGGACTACTCCCTCCTCATCATGGTGGCCGCCGAGATGATGAAGATGGCCACTGAATGATGATTTTCCCCTCCGGCAGGGTGCCAACACAGGGTCTAGATTGGTTTTCGTGGACACAAAGGCTTGTGGTGGCGGAACTTCTGATCTAGGGTTACCCTGAGGGTTTTTGGAATATTGGACGATTTATAGGGCAAAGAGGCGGTGTGGGAGGCCACCGAGGTGGGCACAACCCACCTAGGGCGCGCCATGGTGGGTTGTGCCCCCCCTCGGGGCTCCCCTCTAGCACTTCTTTGGCCCATTGGATGTCTTCTGGTCCAAAAAATCTCCAAAAAGTTTCGCTGTGTTTGGACTCCGTTTGGTATTGATTTTCTGCGATGAAAAAACAAGCAAAAAATAGCAACTGGCACTGGGCATTATATCAATAGGTTAGTCCCAAAAAATGATATAAAGTTGCTATAAATGATTGTAAAACATCCAAGAATGATAATATAACAACATGAATACTTCATAAATTATAGATACATTGGAGAGTTATCAAGCGCGTCCTGGTGGGTTGTGCCCTCCTCGGCCCACCTTTGGTGCCCATCTTCTGGTATAAAAGTCGTTTTGACCTAGAAAAAAAAATCAAAGGCGGACTTTCGGGACGAAGTGCCGCTATCTCAAGGCGAAACTTGGGCAGGAGCACTTTTGCCCTCCGGCGGGGCGATTCCGCCAGGGGAACTTCCCTCCCGGAGGAGGAAATCACCGCTATCGTCATCACCAACAACTCTCCCATATTTGGGAGGGCCATCTCCATCAACATCTTCAACAACACCATCTCCTCTCAAACCCTAGTTCATCTCTTGTGTTCAATCTTTGTACGAGAACCTTAGATTGGTGCTTGTGGGTGGCTAGTAGTGTTGATTACATCTTGTAGTTGATTACTATATGGTTTATTTGGTGGAAGATTATATGTTCAGATCCATTATGCTATTTAATATCCCTCTAATCTTGAACATGATTATCATTTGTGAGTAGTTACTTTTGTTCTTAAAGTCACGGGAGAAGTCATGTTGCAAGTAATCATGTGAACTTGATATGTGTTCGATATTTTGATGATATGCATGTTGTGATTCCCTTAGTGGTGTCATGTGAACGTCGACTACATGACACTTCACCTTATTAGGGCCTAAGGGAATGCATTGTGGAGTATGATAACCCACAAGTATATGGGATCGCAATAGTTTTCGAGGGTAGAGTATTCAACCCAAATTTATAGATTCGACACAAGGGGAGCGAAAGAATATTTGCAAGTATTAGCAGCTGAGTTGTCAATTCAACCACACCTGGAGATTAATTATCTGCAGCAAAGTGATCAGTGTCAAATTAGTATGATAGTTTTGATAGTAGTAGCAACAACAATAGTAACAGTAACAGTGATAGCAGTAGTTTTGTAGCAAGTGCAATAGTAACAATAGCAGTAGTAACTTAGCAGCAACAATATGTAGGAAAATCATAGGCATTGGATCGGCGATTCGTTGGATGATATTCATCATGAGACAATCATAATCTAGGGTGATACGGCACTAGCTCCAGTTCATAAATATAATGTAGGCATGTATTCCGTAAATAGTCATGCGTGCTTATGGAAAGAACTTGCGTGCCATCTTTTGTCCTACCCTCCTGTGGAAGCGGGTTCCTATTGGAAATTAAGGGATATTAATGCCTCCTTTTAATAGAGAACCGGAACAAAGCATTAGCATACAGTGAATATATGAACTCCTTAAACTACGGTCATCACCGAAAGTGGTACCGACTATTGTCATTCCAGGGTTGCCAGATCATAACATGTAGTAGGTGACTATAACGTGCAAGATCGGATCTAGAACATATATATAATGGTGATAACATAAACAATTCCTATCTGAAATCATGGCACCTGGGCCCAAAGTGACAAGCATTAGCATGGCAAAGTCATAGAAACATCAGTCTTAGAACAAAATGGATACAAGGGATCAAGCCCTAACAAAACTAACTCGATTACATGATGAATCTCATCCAACTCCTCACCGACCAGCGAGCCTACGAAGGGATTACTCACTCCCGATGGGGAGCATCATGGAATTGGCGATGGAGAAGTGTTGGTGATGACGAAGGTCGAAGATCCCCCTCTCCGGAGCCCCAAACGGACTTCGGATTAGGCCTCCCGATGAAGAACAGGAGACGGTGGCGCCTCCGTCTTGTGAAACGCGATAATTCATTCTCCCCTTTTTTTGGAAAAATAGAATTTTATAGCGTCGGTTTCAGGGTCTGCGGGGCCACCAGGTGGGGACAACCCACCTAGGCGCTTGTGGAGAGGGTGGCATGCCCTGGTGAGCTATACCCACCCAGGTGCCCCCCTTCGGTGGTTCTTGGCTCCAGAAATTATCTTTTATTGTATAAAAAATCCTCGCAAAGTTTCATTCCATTCCGAGAACTTTTATTTCTGCACAAAAACAACACCATGGTAGTTCTGCTGAAAACAGCGTCTGTCCAGGTTAGTTTCATTAAAATCATGTAAATTAGAGTCCAAAACAAGGGGAAAAGCGTTAGGAAAAGTAGATACGATGGAGATGTTTCAGAGTAGTTATTAGATGATGAGTTGCTAGAGTGACAAAAGCTTAAACCCTAGTTTATGCGCTACTTCGTAAGGGGCCGATTTGGATCCAAAAGTTTAATGCTATGGTTAGATTTTATCTTAATATTTTTCTCGTAGTTGCGGATGCTTGCGAGGGGGTTAATTATAAGTAGGAGGTTTGTTCAAGTAAGAACAACACCTAGGCACCGAGCCACCCACATACCAAATTATCAAAGTAGCGAACATGAATCAAGCCAACATGATGAAAGTGATATGGTGAAATTCCCAGGCACCCTCGAGAACGCTTTGCTGATTATTAGAGACCATCTTGCCCTATCCTTTGCCTTAAAAGGATTGGGCTATCTTGCTGCACTTCATTTACCATTACCGTTACTTGCTTGTTACAAATTATCTTGCTACCAAACTACTTATTACCAACAATTTTAGTGCTTGTAGACATTACCTTGCTGAAAACTGCTTGTCATTTCCTTCTGCTCGTCATTGGGTTCGACGACACTCTTACTTATTGAAAGGACTACGATTGATCCCCTATGCTTGTGGGTCATCAGTGGACAATAGCTTGGCATGGTGATAGTGGAAATATTACTCCTGGTAAGCAAATAATTTTAACTCTAGGAGAATATATTACACACGACCTTACATTTAATTTGAGTGACACTTACAATCATTTTTTTCCTATTATAAAAATCATTCTCTTTGGAAATTCTAGGTTGGAAGATTAGTAGTTAAGGATAAATTATGACCCATTTTCAAGTACCATGTTGCATACACAGATGTGAAATTGTTGTTTAGAAATTGAAGTGTAAGTTGTTTGCGTTGGAACATATTGTGCAGGGGTTGTTTCAGAATTGTTTCATTTTATTTATTAAAAATACGTTCTAGTTTAGTCCGCACTATGATTTAGGAGTTAATCAAGCTATCAAAACCAATAGGTACAAGCATATTAGAGGCCATACAAGAATCTATATATGGAAGTGGAAACCAAAGTTATGTATGAAGGATGCCCAATAGATGCTACCATTGAAACGGGCAAAATTTCTTATGTAGTTGTTGTAGTGGTGAGGTTCCCTATGCAGAAAGCTTGGGGGTGATAGAACCGACCTTAGTATTCCATTAAATGGTTTTGATCTTATTACTCGTGTTGCTAGTAAAATCCCTACCCTAGTGATTGTTATTTCTGGAAGGCCCTTGGTTATTGAGCCGCGAGTTGTTTAGAAGGTAGATGCTCTAGTTACTGCTTGGCTGCCTGGAAGTGAGGGCATGGGAGTTGCTGATTGCCTCTTTGGAGGCCATGATTTTGTGGGCACGTTGCCTGTAACTTGGTTTAGATACGATGATCAACTACCTATAAATATTGCAGGTGCGGACTATGATCCACTATTTCCTTTTGGATATGAGCTGAAATGTTCAAAAGCCTTGGAGATTTAGCATGATGTCAGGAAGTATTTGTTGGTCATACATTTGAATTGCCAGAATATTGTTACATATGTGTGTTGTTATGTACAAGAGAAATAAAGTCATGTTGTCGATTACATGGTATAAGGTCTTCAAGACATAGTTTGCCTGTTACTACTTCTACTATAAGTATATCATTTCGAATACTTGAATTTAACTAGGTACAACTCGCTGCCAAATTATATGGCCCTTGAATTTTCTAGAGCATGAACAAGGTGACCTGTTAGTCTGTTATTTTAAGTCATGAATCGTAGAACAACTGTTCCATGACCTTCCTTTATAAATTAAAAAAATCATATATACATAATAAGGAAGAGGATGAAAGATACAAAGTACAACAAAATCACCCAATGGCAGTTCTAGGGATCATCATGATAAAAAAAGTGAAAATCAATTCTAGACACCATCATCAAAGATGGTAGTCGATCCACCTATGCAAGCTCTCAGTATATTTGCTCTTGAGCCGATGACCTAGCAAAGTAAGGTCCTAATGTAGGAATTTCCAAGCAGTGATTGTTGGGGCTTCAATTTTCAATATGTTTTTATTTCTTTGGATATTCCAACATCCCAGGTAATACTATCCATTTTTTGTATCTAATTAGTATATTTCCGGAAGCCTTTTTGGGTGTATTTGGAATCATGACTAATATTTGAATAGAAAGGTAATAATTGATGCAACATGACTAATATTTGAATAGAAGTGTGTAAGTGCATCTCGTGCCACCCCTTGTTGGTTTTGGAGTATTGACGACAAAGTTGGTTGAGGGACTAATGCGTTTGTGAGAATTGCAGGATAACGCAGGTAGTGTCCCTCATTGATTCGGTTTACCTACCGGAGATGACCCCTAAAAATGTATGAAGACATTGACGACAATGGTGGTATGTGAAGATATTCATATTGAAGACTATGACTTGAGAAGACATTGAGTGAAGACTATGGAGCGCGAAGACTGTGTCGTTTTGTTGTTTCCTTTTCTTCTTTGTTGAGTCGTAGGAACCACCGTACTATTAAGTAGGGTCCAAGTGAACTAAGTCAGAATGACTGAAGTGATGCTCAACCAAAATCCTATGTTTTCGAGCGAAGACAATGAGAGCAAATCTTATCCAGAGCTGGATGAGTTAGCTTTGCTTCTAGCCCAAGTAAAGTTGCCATGTGTGTTTGAAATCTGACCGTTGGAACACGTGTCAGTTCCTTAGTGACCCAGGGTCATTTCGGACATATCAGGTTGGGTTGCCCTGTGGCTATAAATAGCCCACCCCCTACACCATAAATTGGTGGCTGCTCAAAGTTAGTTCACGACTTTTGTCGTTTGAGAGGAACCCACCTCGAAGCCTTTGAGAGAGAGAAATCCTTGCGAGGACAAAGCCCAAACACCCAGAGCCAAAGAGTGTTAGGCATCACTGAAGTCTTTCTGTCTGTGTGACCTGAAGACTTATTACACTTGAGGACTGTGTATCCTCTAGCCGGTCAGGCGTCGCGTTCTGAGCATCCAAGAGTCATTGTGGATTGCCGGTGAACGAATTCTGTGAAGGTTCGGAAGTCTACCTTGAAGACTTACCAGAGTGATTGGGCGAGGATTGTGTGTCCTTAGCTCACGGGGAATAAGGTGAAGACGCGGTCTTCTGAGTTGAATCTCAGCCTCCCTAACCAGACGTACAATTGTCACAGCAACTGGAACTGGTCTAACAAATCCTGTGTCTTCAACGAGTGACTGGTTCTATCATGTCCCTTCCTTTACTTAGTGTTTGTCTTCGTGAAGTCATTGCCTATTTGTCATACCTGTTTGACTTCATTGCTTGACTACTATTGTTTGTCGGCTTCATACTATCTTCCATCCTGATCCTTACTACCAAGATGCTATTAGTCTTTGTACTTTCACATTATTGCATACTTGACTATGGCTTGCTTGTTGTAGTTTATCTTCCGCTGCATATCAATTAGGTCATTTCTATTGTTTGTCTTTGAAACTTCCACGTTTTGAAGACTTTCATAAAAATCGCCTATTCACCCCCCTCTAGTCGATAACTAGCACTTTCAATTGGTATCAGAGCAAGGTACTCCCTTGTTCTGTGTGATTTGGTTTAACCACCTGGAGTTTAGCTATGTCGACTGCAGGGATAATCAAAGTCTCCACTGCTTACCTCGTGTTCGATGGAACTGAATATCCCTACTAGAAGAATAAGATGCGCATGCATCTTGAAGCCATTGATGTCGACCTCTGGTATGTCATCAAGAACGGCGTTCCCAAAACTGGTGAAGGTGTCACCCCTACTGATGTCAAGAAGTTCATTCAAGTGGACTCTACTGCAAAGAACATCATCTGTGGTCATCTGACCAAAGGACAGTATGGCCGTGTGAGTGCTTTGGAAACGTCGAAGCTAGTCTGGGACTGGCTATCCAAGGTCAATGAAGGCGTCTCAACCCAGAGAGATCAAAGGATCAGTGTTCTTCGCAATCTCTTCAACCGCTTCAAGAGAAACGACAATGAAAATGTCCAGCTCATGTTTGATCGTCTCACCGACATCACAAATGAGCTTCAGGCTCTCGGCGCCACTGAGATTACCAAGCATGAAATCATCAAGACACTACTGAGATCACTTGACAACTCCTTTGACACCCTTGCCCTCATGATACAAGAACACCCTGACTTCAAGACACTCGATCCGTCTGATATACTTGAGCGGCTCAACACACATGAGTTCCAGCTTTCTAAGAAAAGGGACATCTATGGTCCCAACTATGGCCGAACTCGCGCTTTGAAGGCAAAAGTTGTTTCCTCATCTGAAGAAGAATCTGACTGCGGTTCTGATGATCCTGAAGACATTGGAAAGGAACTTGCTATGCTTGTGAAAAAGTTCTAGAAGTTCACCAAGAAGAAAGGCTTCAGAAAGTCTTCACGATCTAGCTCAAGAAATGATGAAACTTCCACTCATGACAACAAGAATAGAACATGTCACAAGCGCAAGAAGCCTGGACACTATATCTCTGAGTGTCCACAGTGGGACAATGAGAAGAAGAAGAAGAAGAAGAAATCTTCAAAGTCTTCTTCCAAGTCCTCATCAAGGTCTTCATCTCATAAGAAGAGCTCATCTGGCAAGGCTCGTGCTTTTGTTGGCAAGGAAATGGATTCAGAGGAGGAGTCTGCTTCTGAGGAGGTGGAGGTGGAGTCTGAAGAGGAGTCCGACCCTGGAGTTGCAAGTCTGGCTCTAGCCACAACCTATGTTGCCAAGTCCATCTTCAACACTGAAGACAATGATTCCCACACCAACGCTGAAGCTGATGACAAGGACAATCCTGCTCCCACCTACTGCTTCATGGCACGTGGTGCCAAGGTAAAATCACGTGATGCTTACTTCCAAACATCAAGTGAAGATGACTCTGATTGTGAATCCAAACCTAGCTATAAAACTCTTGCTAAAATTGCAACTGAACAACAAAAAGCTATGGAACATACTCAAAAACTGTTAGACAAAAGCGATGACCTGTTTTACGCGGAAATGACACGTTCACAATCCTTAGTTGAAGACATAAAAAATCTTCATGCTAAGTACCAAGAACTTGAAAGTCTTCATGAAACGCTCTCAACCACTCATGAAAGGCTCTCCTATGATTATCTTCAAAGGAAACAAGAGCTTGAGAAATTGAAAGCGGCTCATGAAGATCTTCAAAAAGAGAATGAGTCACTTCGCGCTCAACAGATCAGTTCTGCTCAGGATGGATTTGAACCACCATGTCTAAAATGCATTGAGTGTAATAACGCTACATCTGTTGCTGAATGTTCCACTGCTGCTACTATTGCATTGTCTTCAACTACTGATGTGGTAACTAACCCCTCTGCGGAGGATACCACTACTATTGCTGATGAAAATGCTAGGTTGAAGACATTGCTTGAAATAGGGATGTATAAAAGTCTGAAAGGACATCAGACACTTTGTGATGTCCTCAAAAAGCAGATTCTGAACCGAAACCCCAGGAAAGAGGGTGTTGGGTTCGAGAGGAAAATGAATGTTGATGGTTCCTACTGGAAGCCTAAGCAGTATCCCAAAACCACATGGGTTGCTACAAAGGAACCTTCGGTAGATCCATCCACCTTATCTGGCTTCACTTGCGCTAACCCTATCATCATTGATGAATCCTTTGATGCAAACTATAAACTGTTCAAAAATCAGAATGGTGAAGTGTTTGCCAAGTATATTGGTACTAACTGCAGGAATGGAACACCTATGAAGAAGATCTGGGTACCTAAGCGGTGTATTGAGAATCTTCCTGTGAATGTCATCATGACACCACCAAGGAAGAAGACAAACCCCAGACCTATGGCTTCATCTGGTCCAAAGGCCTCATACATGACTCACCTGAGTCACGCTAACGCCAATGTTTTGCAGGGAAATCATACTCAAACTTATGAATATGAGCGTGTGTCTTCAAACCGCTATGTTCATAGAACTAAGAACTTTTCTGCTTATTCACATGAGTATCATTCATCTCCTGCAAGGCTATTTGCTAGGGCTTCAAAGCCGAAGTTCTTAGATGCTGCACTTAGACTCATTGCTTCTAAGCCACCCCTGAAGATGTGGGTGGTGAAGAAGAATTAACTTTCTTTTGCAGAATAGGGTCTCCAGCCTGCAATCAAAGGCGTCCAATACTATTGATGGGGACCTAAAACATATTAAGGGACACATGATAAAATGATCTTACTATGTATTTCACATCTGAATCGCTTACCAGTCATACTATGTGTCCTAACCATGACCTAAGCTGTGATAATCCTTGTGTGCGTCAAATGCTTATGCTTCACAACACTCTTTGTGAAGCCTATCCTCCTAACTGCACTGTAGGGTATGACACCAAAAGCTTCAGAATGGATCATGGACAGCGGATGCACTAATCATATGACTGATGATCGAAGTCTTCTCATGGACTCAACCTTACGTCCATCAGACAAGAGTCACATCACATTTGCTGACACTGGTAAAAGCAAGGTATTGGGTCTAGGTAGAGTTGCAATCTCAAAGGATCAACACATGGATAAAGTGATGCTTGTTGAATCCCTTGGTTTCAACTTAATGTCTGTCTCAATGCTTTGTGACTTGAACATGATTATGCTATTCAGAAAATATCGTTGCCTTGTACTAATGGAATCTGACAAGTCTCTAGTCTTTGAAGGGTATCGAAAAGATGATCTATACATGGTAGATTTCTCAGAAGGTCCGCAGCTTGCCATATGTCTTCTTGCAAAAGCTTCATGCTTGGCTACGGAAAGGACTCGCACTCTTACAGAGTCTTCAACCTCTATCTCTACAAAATCGTTGAAACTGTGGACGTGCGATTTGATGAAACCAATGGTTCACAAAGAGAGCTCCTGCCAAGTACACTAGATGAAGCTCCGCCCAGCAAATCTATCAAGCTGATGGGAACTGGTGAAATCATGCCTTCTGAAGCACAGCCTGAAAAGGAACTTATCATTTCTGCACCAAACCAACCTGAAGACAATGCTCAGACCGAAGACAATCCTCCCAATGATGACAATGATCAGCAAGAGCAAGGTCTTCGTCCTGTTCATCCTCGAGTTGCAAATGAAGTACAAATTGAGAAGATAATTGATAGCATCAATGCACCTGGTCCACTTACTCGCTCAAGAGCAACACAATTAGCAAATTTATGTGGGCACTTTTCGTTTGTGTCAATATTAGAACCCAAGAAAGTTGTTGAAGCCTTTATGGAGCCTGAATGGATACAAGCAATGCAAGAGGAACTTCAATAGTTCAAGCTGAACAATGTTTGGGAACTTGTCAAGCGTTCTGACCCTCGCATGCATAACATTATTGGCACAAAATGGATATATCGAAACAAGCAAGATGAGCATGGTCAAGTAGTCAGAAACAAAGCACGTCTTGTGGCTCAAGGATATACTCAAGTAGAAGGAATTGACTTTGATGAAACATTTGCTCCTGTGGCTAGGCTTGAAGCTATTCGCATACTGTTAGCCTACGCTAATCACCACAACATTCTGCTACATCAAATGGATGTGAAGAGTGCATTTCTCAACGGCAAGATTGAAGAAGAAGTGTACGTAGCTCAACCACCTGGCTTTGAAGATCCAAAACATCCTGATATGGTGTACAAGCTAAACAAAGCACTGTATGGCCTCAAACAAGCTCCTCGCGCTTGGTATGATACGATCAAGGACTTCCTGAAGAGCAAAGGCTTCAAACCTGGATCCCTTGACCCACACTCTTCACGAAGACATATGATGGTGAACTATTTGTGTGCCAAATATATGTGGATGACATTATCTTCGGATGCACCAACCAGAAGTATAGTGATGAATTTGGATACATGATGCAAGAGCAATATCAGATGTCCATGATGGGTGAGCTGAAATTCTTCCTTTGTCTTCAAATTCGTCAGCAAAGGAATGGCATCTTCATATCTCAAGAAAAGTACCTCAAAGATTGTCTGAAGTAGTTTGGAATGGAAAATTGCAAAGGTTACACGACGCCAATGCCAGCCAAACACCATCTTGGTCCCGACGACAATGGTAAAGAGTTCGATCAAAAGGTATACCGCTCCATGATTGGTTCCTTACTTTACCTATGTGCATCTAGGCCAGATATTATGCTTAGTGTTTGCATGTGTGCTCGATTCCAAGCGGCACCAAAGGAATCGCATCACTTAGCTATGAAGCGAATTCTTCGATATTTGGCTTACACCCCAACACTCGGATTATGGTATCCAAAGGGCTCAAAATTTCATCTAGTTGGTTTCTCGGATGCTGATTATGCTGGTGACAAGGTGGATCGCAAGTCTACATCAGGCACATGTCACTTTCTGGGACGATCACTTATCTGTTGGTCTTCAAAGAAGTAGAACTGTGTATCACTCTCAACTGCTGAATCTGAATACATTGCTGCTGCATCTTGCTGCGCTCAGCTTCAATGGATGAAGCAAACTCTCAAGGACTATGGCATCAATCTGAAACAAGTACCTCTCTTCTGCGACAACGAAAGCTCCATCAAGATTGCCAACAATCCAGTCCAGCACTCGAAGACAAAGCACATTGAAATCCGTCATCACTTTCTCAGAGATCATGTCATGAAGAAAGATATTGACATCATTCACGTCAACACTGAAGAGCAACTGGCAGATATCTTCACAAAGCCCTTGGATGAAAAGGTTTTGCAAGTTACGGTGTGAGCTAAATATCTTGGAATCCTCAAATGTCCTGTGATCAGGCACACATCCTAACACTTATGCATGTTGATGACTTAGATGTGCAACACATGAAGTAAAGTATATCTTCAATTAATGAAGACTTACATTCTGAGTGTGAATACATTAACATGGAATTTGACTTCGGAGCGCCACGATAATGGTGCGCCGTGTCTGGGTCTAATACTTCCTATATGGTGGGTAACGCCACCACCAAATTTCTCTATTTGAAGTGTTTCACTCATGGCGTTATTTTTGCAATGTATTCGCATTTTGTTTGTCTTCAATTTCAATTTATCTTCATGATTCTCTTCACTATGATGATTTGATTGCCTTTTTGATATATATACTAGTGTTCTGTCCTCTATAACATTCACTTATAGCTATGTCTTCCTAGTTGAATATTTTGAACTAAGTGAATGTGATCAGACCCTAATCTCTCTGTGCTTTCTATCTCAAACTCTATCTGTCCAAATCATATGCATTCTATTGAAAATTTCGAATGTCTTCTCTGCGTCCTAGTCAGTAGAAGACACAGAGACAAACATTAAGTCTGTTTTAAATGATTCATCTTTATTGGTTGAAATTCGGAGAAGCCGGAACAACCATCCGGCATGCCTGGCGGGCGTGGGAACGTGGGACAACTCTGAGTATGTTGCATGCTTGCCACGTGTCCCTCAGATGTGAACCGCCAGGGGCACCTGCGTAATTGCGCTGTGCCGCACACTTCCTTATAAATACATGCCCCTTGCTGTAAAGAAAACCTTCTTCCACCTCTCCACCTCGTCAAAACACTAGCGCCACCGCTAGCTCTCGACGACGCTGGCGATGAAGCGCTTAGCTGCCGCGACTTCTCCGACACCGTCCTCACGCCGGCCGCGGACATCGTTCTCTCCGCCACCGCCGTAGGTGTCCTCCGTCGCCAAGTTAGGGCACGGTGGATTGAACTGCTCGGTCTCCTATTCATCCCATCTAGCAGTTCTTCGTGTGGTAAATACAACTCTATTTTTACCATCTTTTTGATCTTCAATGATTCATCCTATTTACCAAAAGTGGTTTCTGCCCATACAATGTTAAATCTATTCTGTCTGCATCTCATACTGCCTAGTATATTCACTTAAGCTTCATATCTAGTTAGATTCCTCACTTGTACTTATTCACGGATTCGTACAAATCTGGAACCAACTCTCAACATATAAGTGAATGTCTTTGCATCATGAGGTCAATGTCTTCAAACTGATTTATCTTCAAAATCTTCTGAGAATGCATATGACCTCTTCCCCTTCCCTCGCATCTCTAATGCTGTCCCAGGTACATGTCCGTGGGAGAATCCCTTGGTTCTCATAGTCTGCATTCGTTTGCAGAATTCTTACAGCATCGCATTAATTCTCCTGAAGCCAGTTCCTGTTTGTCCAGCAAACGAAAGCCCTTGAAGCCTTTGAACATATTGAAACCATTCAGTTTGAAGTTCATGGATGCAGAGAAATCAGTAAGGAAGGGTGGCAGACAGCGTCATGGAGGAACATCAAAAGATTTGCCTGATGACCTCGCAGAGCTTTACAAGACAGATCCTGAAGAGGATTATAATCAGCGCAAGACACGAATCCAATGGATTCGACAATATTGGGCTGAACAATGGTTCAAATACAAGTTTGTGACCCAGGAATACGCTGAAAAGAATGCTATCAAAAGTCCTTGGGGTGATATTCTCTATCGAGGCCTTCCACCCAAGAACAGAGCTGAAGCTATTGCACAGGGTTTCTATCCTTGTATGGTCCATGGACCTCAGCTTGAAAATGCCGACCCATCATCATTGCTCCGGTGTCGTGACGATACTCTCTTCAAGCGCAACCTCCAGCACGCAAAGGCATCTGCCAAAGAAAACAAGAAGTCATTGGGGTTAGACTTCAACCCTGGTCCCTCTGCTCCCTGTGCTGACGGCTCACGTGATGCAGAACCCAATGTCATCGGCCCCTTCTCCAACCTTGATGGCCTCATCACTTACATCTTGGTCCGAGGTGCCAAAGTGGATCATTCTGATAATGATGCTGACACTGATGAAGCCCCAGCTCCTCCTCCAAAGCCGCAGAAGCTAAAGAAGCCTAAGGCTTCAAGATCAGCTGCTCCTCCAAAAGCTTCATGTGTGAAGCCACTGGCCACTGCACCTCCTGAAGACAGTGTGCAGTCTGAAGATCTATCACGTATCTCCAAGAAGACGGAGAAGAAAAAGAAAATCGTCAAGCACACTGATCAAATCTTGACTCCTGCTGCCATTCTGCGAGATGAGCCCATTGATCTGTCAAGTGATGAAGATCTTGCAGATGATGCCCTTGAGAAACTGATCAAGAGCAAGGAAGAAGCAGAGATCTTCAATAATTTGCCTCTCTTTGATGTGGCAATCATCCATAACTTCATTGATGAGTGGTTTGACACCCCAAATCTCAGCTTTGAAGATCTACAACTTCCCATTGGCCTCAGCGTCTCCTTCAATGGCGCCATTGCTTCTAAGCTAGCTCTTGCTCAGCGCATTGTTGAACTGAAGCACAAGATCGACTATGGGAAAGCTCAGTTTAAGAAGCATGTGGCAAAGCTTAGCGTGCAAGATGTCAGAAACTTCAAGATCATGCTGCACAAGCTCAAAGAAGCCTTTCTCAAGAAGCATGAAGAAGCTCAAGGCTCTCGTGAGCGTATGAAGAGTCTGGCTGACAAGTGTGTGCTAGCCTACAATGAGGCTGAGAAGCGGAAGTATCTTGGTCGTCCTGGCATTGACCCAAGAATGGCTGCAAAGAAGAAGAAGCTATCAACTGCCCAATCTGCACCTTCAAGGCAGGAAGCGCCTCGCATAATCTTCCCAAGCAACATGACTGGCTCGAAGCCAAAGGTCATGTCAACCGCTTCAGAACTGAAGAAGACGAGGGCTGCCGAGGCTGAAGCCAGAAAAAGGAAAAATACTGAAGCCTCTGATGCAGCTCCCTCCAAGAAGAAGCGCAAAACCAAGAAGAATCGGGCTGCTCCCACAGAGCCCTTAGTTGTTGAACCTATCTCAGTGGTTCGCGCTGCATCTGAACACCAAGAACGACGGATGATAGTTCATGAGACTGCTTTCACAGAGGCTCATGAAGCTGAAGACATTCCAGCAGTTAATCCCACCGCTGCTGAAGACATTGGTCACAATGACAATGTTGAAGATGATGAAGTTCTTCCTCAGATCGAACACAACCTGGTATCATCGCCTGTTCTCACAAACAGCAAACTCATCAGCATTGGTCGTCCTCTGATGCCAATTGCTCAGGATGCATCATGGTCTGATCACCCACAGCAACAAGACTCCCCGAGTACACCCCAACAACAACCACAAGTCACACCACCTGTGCAAGAAGAACAAGAAGACTTTGAGGCCCAGCCAACTCCATCTCCAAAGGCGTCGCCAGCATTTCGCAGGCTCCGCAAAGGACAAAGGCCTCAGGTCCCTCTTTTGAGCATTCCAGAAGGAGAAGTGCACCACTCATCTGTTGCACGTCAAGTGTTTCCAGAAGCCACTCCGACTGTGAATGTCTCCGTGTCTAAAGCCCAAGCTGCTGAAGACAATCCGGCTGCATCAGCCGATGAAAATCAAGAAGACGTACGTGTTCCTACTCCCCCCATGATTGAAGAAGTTGTTCCTGAAGTGAACGTGCCAGTGCCCGACCCTCCAGCTCGTCAAGTGGAGGATGAAAATCCTGAAGCTGCCACCAACAACACCAATGAAGCCAATGACGTAGTCATGGCTGAAGCTGATGTGGAGCTTGCACCAACCGATATACCATAAGCTAATGCTGCAACTGCTCCTGAAGCCTCTGCTGTTGCCACTGCTCCTGTTCCGCCATCACGGCCTCATACAATTGAGCAAGCATACAACTATGGCCAGCTTATCACTGTCAAATGGCCCGTTCTGGTACCTCCACCTACTACCTCTGGTCCTCAGTTTGATTATCACGTGGGCATAGGCCTCAGGTCCAGAAACCAAAGCCAAGACTGCCAAGGTTCCCAGGAACTGCCAACTCAATAGGGCCCTTCAATGCAAATGGCTTCAAAAGCCACACCACCTTCTTTCACAACGCAAAGTACCCCTACACCAAGCCAAGAATATCATCTGATCGGTTCTGGAGATATCAGCAGTGAAGCTATTACTCCTGCGTTCTGTATGATCAAGGGCGCATTTTCCCTCATATGCGCCTCAACACTGAAGCCATTGTAGGACTGCCATGCTTAGAAGAAGCACTTGACTGCTTTCGTGATGCAGGTCTGCTTAGCTTTGTGACTAACAAAGAACATTGGAATGAGGAACTTTTGCTTCAATTCTATGCTAACCTCCACATTCGCGGCTACAACAGGGATATAAAGACATGGATTCTCGAGTGGATGACAGGAAATGTTCATCATGAAGCCAAAGCTCTTGATGTCATTGAGCTTACTGGCCTACCCACTCCCGGAGAGCTGTACGAACCTGATTGTCAACTCCACCGCAATGCACTGGAAAGCATCTTCCATAAGCCAGAGCCCAACATGAGCCAGATGTTGAGCATGATGAAGCCTCTGCCATCTGACGCTGAATACCCTAAGGAGTTCTTTGTTGATGACCTTGAGTATCTGCCTCGCACAATATATCACATCATAAGGCGAACTCTATGGCCTGTCAAAGGGCATTCATCAGCGGCCAAACTTGAAGGAGCCATGAAGACATTGGTCTTTTACATCCTCAATGGCATCAGCTTCAATACACAAGAATTCTTCATCCGGCAACTTACTGCGTCTGGATCTGACCTTTTTGGCCTGAAATTCTATGCTCCATGGGTCATGCGCCTCATCAAGCTACACTCCTCTGTCAACTATCAGCCCTCTGCTCGCAATCATCTGATCTTTCTCCCAGAGGTTCATATGTTAGTTGAAGCCATATACCCTGAGCCTGCCAAGAAGCCTCTTTGTCTTCAAAATGCTGAACACCAAAGCTTCACTCAGCCCATGGAAGGAGTCCAAGCAGTAACTCGTATCTATCCAATGGCTGGGAACACTCGTCTGCCTCATCGTGCGCAAACTGAAGCTACTGAGAGCACAATTGCCCAAAGAAACAAGAAGCGCTCTCGCGTTCTAAATGACCGAGAACTACTTGTGGCACTGCATCAGAAACAAGATAAGCATCACTTTTGGCTCAAGCGACATATGCAAAGCCTCTTGGTGGACGTCAATCGCATTCAAAATCTTGCCACCAAGAATTCTTTTGTCACTCACGAGACCTGTCGGCGATCATGGAAGAGTTTGACACTACTTAGTGCTGAAGTAGATCTTCAAGATGATGGCTTCACTGAAAGATTCAAGTTTGACTCCACTCCTCCACGGAATGCTGTCCTACGTCGAACCCCATCTCTTGAAGACTCTGACTATTCTTCCTCCGCGGCAACTGTGAATGCCAGAGTGATCGATGATGAAGACGATACTACTTCACCGCCCCCTACTTCTGCATGCATCGACACTGCACCAAGTACGTCTGCACCGCCAAACAACAACGACAACCCTGATGCTTCACCTACTCATGAGAATGAGTAGATGCTCTATGTCTTCAAACCTTTTTGGTCCTTACTGACAAAAGGGGGAGAAGCGTATGAGTTGATAGTCTTCAAGCGGGTTCATATGGGCGGTTGCTTTATATTTTGACTTGTGTTTACAACTCTCGCTTTTGATACATTTGGTTCTTTGAGTTGTAACACTTGAACTTGATGGTCGTCTGCTACCTATTTGCTTTTCTGTGATGCGATGGTAAATTCCGCATGTGCGATGATAACTTCCACACTTAGATCATTCTGCAGACGTCCATTTTTCATTATGCATGCCATTCTCTTAGTTATATCATTTCATGCATGATGAATTATCTTCATAAGTTGAAGAGGATCTCCACAAGTACAACCTGCCATGTGCATTTGCATTCCAAAAGCAAATTACTTATATGCACATCTTCAGGGGGAGCCTTTGCCACTTATGAAGACAATACCCTATCCTTTACAATTTCACATACTTTATCCCCGTTGAAAACTTCAACCAGTTTGTCATCAATCACCAAAAAGGGGGAGATTGTAAGTGCATCTAGTGCCACCCCTTATTGGTTTTGGAGTATTGACGACAAAGTTGGTTGAGGGACTAATGCGTTTGTGAGAATTGCAGGATAACGCAGGTAGTGTCTGTAAGTGCATCTAGTGCCACCCCTAGTTGGTTTTGGAGTATTGACGACAAAGTTGGTTGAGGGACTAATGCGTTTGTGAGAATTGCATGATAACGCAGGTAGTGTCCCTCAATGATTCGGTTTACCTACCGGAGATGACCCCTAAAAATGTATGAAGACATTGAAGACAATGGTGGTATGAGAATACATTCATATTGAAGACTATGACATGAGAAGACACTACGTGAAGACAATGGAGCGCGAAGACTGTGTGGTTTCGTCGTTTCCTTTCTTCTTTATTGATTCATAGGAACCATCATACTATTAAGTGGGGTCCAAGTGAACTAAGTCAGAGTGACTGAAGTGATGCTCAACCCAAATCCTATGTCTTTGAACGAAGACAATGAGAGCAAATCTTATCCAGAGCTGGATGAGTCAGCTTTGCTTGTAGCCCAAGTAAAGTTGTCGCGTGTGTTTGAAATCTGACCGTTGGAACACGTGTCAGTTCCTTAGTGACCCAGGGTCATTTTGGACAAATCAGGTTGGGTTGCCTAGTGGCTATAAATAGCCCACCCCCTACACCATAAATTGGTGGCTGCTCAGAGTTTGTGCACGGCTTTTATCGTTTGAGAGCAACCCACCTCGAAGCATTTGAGAGAGAGAAATCCTTGCGAGGACAAAGCCCAAAACACCCAGAGCCAAAGAGTGTTAGGCATCACTGAAGTCTTTCTGTCTGTGTGACCTGAAGACTTATTACACTTGAGGACTGTGTATCCTCCAGCCGGTTAGGCGTCGCGTTCTGAGCATCCAAGAGTCATTGTGGATTGCCGGTGAACAAAGTCTGTGAAGGTTTGGAAGTCTCCCTTGAAGACTTACCAGAGTGATTGGGCGAGGACTGGGTGTCCTTAGCTCAAGGGGAATAAGGTGAAGACACGGTCTTTTGAGTTAAATCTCAGCCTCCCTAACCAGACGTACAGTTGTCACAGCAACTGGAACTGGTCCAACAAATCTTGTGTCTTCAACAAGCAACTGATTCTATCCCTTCCAACCTTACCTAAGTTTGTCTTCATGAAGTCATTGCTTATCTGTATATCTGTTTAACTTCATTTCTTGACTTCTATTGTTGATTGGCTTCACACTATCTTCCATCTTGATCCTTACTACCTTACAGCTATTAGTCCTGTGCTTTCACATCATTACATACTTGACTATGGCTTGTTTAGGGTAGTTTATCTTCCGCTGCATATCAATTAGGTTGTTTCTGTTGTTTGTCTTCGAAACTTCCGAGTTGTGAAGACTTTCATAAAAATCGCCTATTCACCCCCCTCTAGTCTATACTAGCACTTTAAATTGGTATCAGAGCAAGGTAATCCCTTGTTCTGTGTGATTCGGTTTAACCACCTGGAGTTTCAGCTATGTCGACTGCAGGATTGAGGAACATATCTTGTCCCACCTTTGACGGGCATGAGTATCCCCGATGGAAGGCGATGATGAAGAAGCGACTCATGTCCATGGATAGCGAACTGTGGACCGTCACTGAGATTGGATTCACTGAACTATGCAAGATGGCAGAGGCTGATGACATTCGCAAGTACACTCTACTGAATCTTACAGCGAAGGATGTCATTTGCTCTCATCTGTCCAGAAATCAGTTCAGGAATGTTATGCACCTCAACCACGCGAAGCTAATCTGGGACCGGCTTTCTGCGGTATATGAAGGTCATCGCACTCGTCAAGATCCTTGGTTTGAGGACTACAAGGAATCTCTTAAGGAGATGACCTTTGCACCTGAGTCATCGTCCTCATCGTGCCACATGGCAAGGGGTGATAAGGTAACTGAAGGCTATCTCTCAGAATCTAGCGATGATGAATCGGGTGATGAATTTGGCCCCAGCTATGACAAGCTTGCTTCCCTTGCCACTAAACAACAAAGAATCTTGGAAAAGGTTCAAGACATGCTTAGTAAGAGCGATGATATGTTGGGTGAAGAAATGGATCAGTCAAAAGCTTTGGCTGATAGTCTTCAGAGACTTCATGCTAAGTTTGACGCCCTTCAAGATCAGCATAATGCTCTCTTGTCTGATCATGAGAAGCTCTCTTCTGAATGTCTTCAAAGAAAGCTAGACCTTGAAAAGATAAGAGTGGATTATGAAGATCTTCAGAAGGAGCGAGATTCATTACTTGCTCAACAGATCAGTTCCGCTCAGGATGGATTTGAACCACCATGTCTAAAATGCATTGAGCGTGATAATGCTACATCTGTTGCTGAATGTTCCACTACTGCTGCTGTTTCATTGTCTTCACCTACTGAAGTGGTTACTAACCCCTCTGCGGAGGATACCACAAGTATTGCTGATGAAAATGCTAGGTTGAAGACATTGTTGGAAACAGGGATGTACAAAAGTTTGAAGGGACATCAGACACTCTGCGATGTCCTCAAAAAGCAGATTCTGAACCGAAACCCTAGGAAAGAGGGTGTTGGGTTCGAGAGGAAAATGAATGCTGATGGTTCCTACTGGAAGCCTGAGCAGTATCCCAAAACCACATGGGTTGCTGCAAAGGAACCTTCAGTAGATCCATCCACTTTATCTGGATTCACCTGTGCTAATCCCATTGTCATTGATGAATCCTTTGATGCAAACTATAAACTGTTCAAAAATCAGAATGGTGAAGTGTTTGCCAGGTATATTGGTACTAACTGCAGGAATGGACCTCCTATGAAGAAGATCTGGGTTCCCAAAAGCTGCCTTGAGAATCTTCGTGTGAATGTCAGCATGACACCACCAGTGAAGAAGACAAACCCCAGAACAAAGGCATCATATGGTCCAACGGCTACTTACAAACACAGGACTCACTTGAGTCACCCTAACGCCAATGTTTTGCAGGGAAATCATACTCAGACTCATGAATATGAGCGTGTGTCTTCAAACCGCTATGTTCATAGAACTAAGAACTTTTCTGACTATTCACATGAGTATCATTCATCTCCTGCAAGGCTATTTGCTAGGGCTTCAAAGTTGAAATTCTCAGATGCTGCACTTAGACTCATTGCTTCTAAGCCACCCCTGAAAATGTGGGTGGTAAAGAAGAAATAACTCTCTTTTGCAGAATGTGGTCTCTAGCCAGCAATCAATGGCGTCCGATACTATTGGTGGGGACCTAAAACTCACTTGGACGCACGCAAAAGTGTCACTCTATATAACTCAAATTTGAATCACTTATCAGTCATACTATGTCCTAACTTTGATATGTGCTGTGACTGTCCCTATATGTGTCAAATGCTTATGCTTCACAACACTCTTGTGAAGCCAATCCTACTAACTGCACTGTAGGGTACATCACCAAAAGCTTCAGAGTGGATTATGGACAGTGGATGCACAAATCACATGACTGGTGATCGAAGTCTTCTCATGGACTCAACCTTACGTCCATCCGACAAGAGTCAAATCACATTTGCTGACACTAGTAAAAGCAAAGTATTGGGTCTAGGTAGAGTTGCAATCTCAAAGGATCAGCACATGGATAAAGTGATGCTTGTTGAATCCCTTGGTTTCAACTTAATGTCTGTCTCAATGCTTTATGACTTGAACATGATTGTGATATTTGGCAAATATCGTTGCCTTGTACTAATGGAATCTGACAAATCTCTAGTCTTTGAAGGGTATCGAAAAGATGATCTATACATGGTAGATTTCTCAGCAGGTCCACAGCTTGCCGTGTGTCTTCTCACAAAAGCTTCAGAATGCTGGCTCTGGCATCGAAGGCTGGGACATGCTGGCATGAGGAACTTACACTCGCTCGTCAAGAAGAAGCATGTCATAGGCATCGAAGATGTCAAGTTCAAGAAGGATCATCTGTGTGGTGCATGTGAAGCTGGAAAGATGACAAGGGCAAAGCACCCCTCGAAGACAATCATGAGAACATCTCAACCCTTCGAGCTGTTACACATGGACTTATTTGGACCTACTCACTACTCCACCCTCACAACAACTGCCTGTCTCTATGGCTTCGTCATTGTTGATGACTACTCAAGATACACATGGGTTCATATAATTCTTTACAAGACTGAAGTGCAAGATGTCTTCAGGCGCTTTGCAAATCGAGCAATGAACAACTATGGTGTGAAGATCAAGCACATTAGAAGTGACAATGGCACTGAATTCAAGAACACTGGACTTGATCTGTATCTGGATACAATGGGAATCACTCATGAGTTCTCTGCTCCATACACACCTCAGCAAAATGGCATCGTTGAGCGCAAAAACAGAACCCTCATTGAGATGGCTCGAACAATGCTAGATGAATACAAGACACCAAGGAAGTTCTGGCCCGAAGCTATTGATATTGCATGTCACATCATCAACCGTGTGTACATTCATAAGCTTCTGAACAAAACATCATATGAGCTGCTCACTGGCAAGAAGCCAAACGTCAGTTACTTCAAAGTATTTGGAGCTAGATGCTGGATCAAGGATCCCCATCACAAGTCAAAATTTGCACCTAAGGCTCACGAAGGCTTCATGCTAGGCTATGGAAAGGATTCACACTCCTACAGAGTCTTCAACCTTTTTCTCTACAAAATCGTTGAAACTGTGGATGTGAAATTTGATGAAACCAATGGTTCACACAGAGAGATTCTGCCAAGTACACTAGATGAAGCTCCTTCAAGTGAGTCTATCAAGCTGATGGGAACTGGTGAAATCATGCCCTCTGAAGCACAACCTGAAGAGGAACTTATCATCTGTGCACCAAATCAACCTGAAGACAATGCTCTGACCGAAGACAATTCTCCCAATGATGACAATGATCAGCCAGAACAAAATCTTCGTCCTGTGCATCCTCGTGTTGCAAATGAAGTTCAAATAGAGAGGATAATTGACAGCATCAATGCACCTGGTCCGCTTACTCGATCAAGAGCAACACAGCTAGCAAACTTCTGTGGGCACTTTTCATTTGTGTCAATATCAGAACCCAAGAAAGTTGCTGAAGCTTTTATGGAACCTGAATGGATTCAAGCCATGCAAGAAGAACTTCAACAGTTCAAGCTGAATAATGTTTGGGAACTTGTCAAGCGACCGGATCCTCGCAAGCATAACATTATTGGAACAAAATGGATATATCGAAACAAGCAAGATGAGCATGGTCAAGTCGTCAGAAACATAGCTCGTCTTGTGGCTCAAGGTTACAGTCAAGTTGAAGCAATTGACTTCGATGAAACATTTGCTCCTGTTGCTAGGCTTGAAGCTATTCGAATACTGCTAGCCTACGCAAATCATCACAATATCTTGCTATATCAAATGGATGTAAAGAGTGCATTTCTCAACGGCAAGATTGAAGAAGAAGTATATGTCGCACAACCACCTGGCTTTGAATATCCAAAACATCCTGATATGGTGTACAAGCTAAACAAGGCACTGTATGGCCTCAAACAAGCCCCTCGTGCCTGGTATGATACAATCAAAGACTTCCTGAAGAGTAAAGGCTTCAAACCTGGATCCCTCGATCCCACTCTCTTCACGAAGACATATGATGGTGAACTATTTGTGTGCCAAATATATGTGGATGACATAATCTTCGGATGCACCAACCAGAAGTACAGTGATGAGTGTGGGTACATGATGCAAGAGCAATATCCAATGTCCATGATGGGTGAGCTGAAGTTCTTCCTTGGTCTTCAAATTGGTCAGCAGAGGAATGGCATCTTTATATCTCAAGAGAAATACCTCAAAGAGTCTGAAGAAGTTTGGAATGGAAGACTGCAAAGGCTACACGACGCCAATGCCAGCCAAACACCATCTTGGTCCCGACGACAATGGTAAAGAGTTCAATCAAAAGGTATATCGCTCCATGATTGGTTCTTTGCTTTATTTGTGTGCATCTAGGCCAGATATTATGCTTAGTGTTTGCATGTGTGCTCGATTCCAAGCGGCACCAAAGGAATCGCATCACTTAGCTGTGAAGCGAATTCTTTGATATTTGGCTTACACCCCAACACTCGGATTATGGTATCCCAAGGGCTCAAGATTTGATTTGGTTGGATTATCGGATGCTGATTATGCTTGTGACAAGGTGGATCGCAAGTCTACATCTGGCACATGTCATTTTCTTGGTCGATCACTTGTCTGTTGGTCTTCGAAAAAGCAGAACTGTGTATCACTCTCAACTGCTGAATCTGAATACATTGCTGCTGGATCTTGTTGTGCTCAGCTTCTATGGATGAAGCAAACTCTCAAGGATTATGGCATCAATCTGAAACAAGTACCACTCTTCTGTGACAACGAAAGTGCCATCAAAATAGCCAACAATCCTGTTCAGCACTCGAAGACAAAGCACATTGAAATTCGTCATCACTTTCTCAGAGATCATGTTATGAAGAAAGATATAGATATCATGCACGTCAACACTGAAGAGCAACTGGCAGATATCTTCACAAAGCCCTTGGATGAGAAAAGGTTTTGCAAGTTATGGTGTGAGCTAAATATCTTGGAATCCTCGAATGTCCTGTGATCAGGCACACATCCTAACACTTATGCATGTTGATGACTTAGATGTGCAACACACAAAGTAATGTATGTCTTCAATCAATGAAGATTTACACTCTAAGTGTGAATACATTAACATGGAATTTGACTTCAGAGCGCCACGATAATTGTGCGCCGTGTCTGGGTCTAATACTTCCTATACGGTGGGTAACGCCACCACCAACTTTTCTTGTTTGAAGTGTTTCACTCAAGGCGTTATATTGCAATGACTTCGCATTTGGTTTGTCTTCAGTTTCAATTTGTCTTCATGACTTTCTGCACTATGATGATTTGATTGCTTTCTAATATATATACACTACTGTTCTGTCCTCTACAGCGTTCACTTATAGCTATGTCTTCAAGATTGAATCTTTTGAACTAAGTGAATGTGATCGGACCCTAACCTCTCTATGCTTCTATCTCAACACTATCTGTCCAAATCATATGCATTCTATTGAAACTGTCGAATGTCTTCTATGTGTCCTAGTCAGCAGAAGGCAAAGAGACAAACATTAAATCTGTTTTAAATGGCTTATCTTTACTGTTGAAATCTGGAGAAGCCGGAACAACTCTCCGACATGCCTGGCGGGCGTGGGAACGTGGGACTACTCTGAGTATGTTACATGCTTGCCACGTGCCCCTCAGATGTGAACCGCCAGGGGCACCTGCGTAATTGCGCTGGGTCTCTCACCTACTTATAAATACCTGTCCCATGCGGTAAAGAAATTCTTCTTCCACCTCTCCACCTCCGTCAAAACCCTAGCGCCACCGCTAGCTCGCGACGACGCCGGCGACGAAGCGCTTAGCTGCCACAACTTCTCCGACGTCGTCCTCACGCCGGCCGCGGACATCGTTCTCTCCGCCGTCGCCGTAGGTGTCCTCCGTCGCCAAGTTAGGGCACGGTGGGCTGAACTGCTCGGTCTCCCACTCTTCCCATCTAGCAGTTCGTCGTGCGGTAATTATAACTCTATTTTTACCACCTTTTTGATCTTCAAGATTCATCCTGTTTATCGAAAGAAGTTTCTGTCTATTCAAAGCTAGATCTATTTCGTCTGCATCTCATACTGCTTAGTCGATTCACTTAGATTTCCTATCTAGGTTGATTCCTCACTTATACTTGTTCACGGATTGGTACAAATCTGGAACCAACTCACATATATAAGTGAATGTCTTTGCATCATGAGGTCAATGTCTTCAAACTGATTTATCTTCAAAATCTTCTGAGAATGCATATGACCTCTTCCCCTTCCCTCGCATCTCTAATGCTGTCACAGGTACATGTCCGTGGGAGAATCCCTTGGTTCTCACAGTCTGCATTCGTTTGCAGAATACTTACAGCATCATATAAATTCTCCTGAAGCCAGTTCCTGCTTGACCAGCAAGCGAAAATCTCTGAAGCCTTTGAACGTATTGAAGCCTTTCAGTTTGAAATTCATGGCTTCAGAAAAATCTGCAAGGAAGGGTGGCAAACAGCGCAGAGAAGGAACATCCAAAGATCTGCCTGAAGACTTAGCAGAACTCTACAAGACAGATCCAGAAGAGAATTATCATTAGAGGAAGACGCGAATCCAATGGATTCGGCGCTATTGGGCTGAACAATGGTTCAAGTACAAATTCGTGACCAAGGAATATGTAGAGAAGTATGCTATCAAAAGTCCTTGGGGCGATATTCTCTATCGAGGCCTTCAGCCCAAGAACAGAGCTGAAGTTGTTGATCAAGGCGTCTATCCTTGCATGGTCCGTGGACCTCAGCCTAAGAGTGCCAATCCCACCTCATTACTCTGGTGTCGTGATGATGCCCTCTTCAAGCGCAACTTCCAGCACGCAAAGGCTTCGGTCAAAGAAAACAAGAAGACATTGGGATTAGACTTCAATCCTGGTCCCTCTGCTCCTCGTGCTGACGGCTCTCGTGATGCAGAACCAAATGTCATTGGCCCCTTCGCCAACCTTGACGGCCTCATCACTTACATCATGGTCCAAGGTGCCAGAGTAGATCATTCTAACAATGGTGCTGACTCTGATGAAGCTCCTGCTCCTCCCCCAAAGCCGCAGAAGCAAAAGAAGTTAAAGGCTTCAACCTCAGCTGCACCTCCGAAGACTTCTCATGCGAAGCCCTTGGCCACTGCACCTCCTGAAGCCAGTGTGCAATCTGAAGATCTGTCCAGTGTCTCCAAGAGAACGGACAAGAAGAAGCAACTTGTTAGACCATCTGATCAAAGAGCCTTGACTACTGCCGCAATTCTGCGTGAAGATCCCATTGATCTATCAAGTGATGAAGATCTTGCAGATGATGCCCTTGAGCAATTGATCAAAAGCAAAGAAGAAGCAGAAATCTTCAACAACTTGCCTCTCTTTGATGTGGCAATTATTCACAACTTCATTGATGAATGGTTCGATACCCCCAGTGTCAGCTTTGACGATTTACAGCTTCCCATTGTCCTCAGTGTCGCCTTCAATGGCGCCATTGCTTCTGAGCTGGTTATCGCTCAGTGAATCGTTGAGCTCAAGAACAAGATTGATTTTGAGAAGGCTCAATTCAAGAAGCATGTGGCCAGTCTAAGTGTTCAAGACGTCAAAAACTTCAAGGTCATGATGCATGAGCTCAAAGAAGCCTTTCTCAAGAAGCGTCAAGAAGCTCAAGGCTCTCGCGAGTGTATGAAGAGTTTGCCTGATAAGTGTGTGCTTGCCTACAATGAGGCTGAGAAGCGAAAGTCACTTGGCTGTCCTGGCATTGACCCCAGGATGGCTGCAAAGAAAAAGAAGAAGTTTCCTGCTGACCAACCCGCACCCTCAAGCCAAGAAGCCCCTCGCATTATCTTTCCAAGCAGCTTGACTGGCTCGAAGACAAAGGTCACAACAACCGCTTCAGAACAGAAGAAGACAAGGGCTGCAGAGGCTGAAGCCAGAAAGAGGAAGAATACTGAAGCCTCTGATGCTACTCCCTCCAAGAAGAAGCGCAAGACCAAGAAAAATCGGGCTGCTCCCACAGAGCCCCTCATGGTTGAACCCATCTCAATGGTTCGCCCTGCGTCTGAACATCAAGAAAGATAGATTATAGTCCATGAGCCTGCTACCACAGAGGCTCATGTGGCTGAAAATATTCCAGCAGCTGAACCCAACGCTGCTGAAGACATTGGTCAAGATGACAATGTAGCTGATGATGAAGTTCTTCCTCAGACCAAAAATGACTTGATATCATTGCCTGTTCATACGAACAGCGAACTCATCAGCATTGGTCGTCCATTGACACCAATTGCTCGGGATGCATCGTGGGCTGATCACCCACAACAACTCCAAGACTCCCCCAGTACTCCCCTACAACAACAACAAGCTACCCCCAACGTGCAAGAAGAGGATGAAGACGTTCAGGCTCAGCCAACTCCATCTCCTAAAGTGAAGCCAGCTCTTCGCAGGCTTCACAGAGGACAAAGGCCTGAAGTCCCTCTATCGAGCGTTCCAGAAGGAGAAGTGCAACGTTCACCTGTTGCACGGCAAGTACTTTCTGAACCTGCTCCAACTGTGAATGTCTCCGAGTCTGAAGCACATGCTGCTGAAGACATTCCGGCTGCATCAGCCGAAGAAATTCAAGAAGAAGTGTGTGTACCAACCCCCCCCCCCAGTGATTGAAGAAGAAGCAGTTCATGATCTGAACGTGTTTGTGCTCGACCCTCCTGTTCGCCAAGAGGAGGTTGAAAATGTTGAGGCTGCCACCACCAACGTCAATACAGCCAGTGACGTAGTCATGGCTGATGCTGATGTGGAGCCTGCACTAACTGTGCCTGAAACCATTGAGGCCACTGTGCCTGAAGCAAATGTGGCTACTGAACCTAAAGCCAATGAGGATGCTGCACCTGAAGCCAATATGACAACTGCTCCCGAAGCACCTGTCGTGCAGCCTGCCTCCGATGTTGCCCCTGCTCCTGTTTCGCCTCCAAGGCCTCACACAATTGAGCAAGCATACAGTCATGGTCAGCTCACTACTGTCCGATGGCCCATTCTGGTGCCTCCACCCTCTGCCTCAGGACCGCAATTTGACTATCATGTTGAGCATAGGCCCCAAGTGCAGAAGCCAAAGCCCAGGTTGCCAAGGTTTCCAGGTACTGCCAACTCCCTCGGGTCCTTCAATGCTAATGGCTTCAAAAGCCACAATACCTTCTTTGTCAGCGCCAAGAACCCCTACTCCAAGCCAAGCATATCATCAGATAGGTTCTGGAGCTATCAGCAGAGAAGCTATTACTCATGCGTGTTATATGATCAAGGGCGCATTTTCCCTCATATGCGCCTTGACACTGAAGCCATTGCTCGACTGCCGTGCTTAGAAGAAGCACTTGATTGCTTTCGAGATGCTCGTCTGCTCCATTTTGTGACAGACAAAGAACATTGGAATGAAGAGCTATTGCTTCAATTCTATGCCACTCTGCACATTCGCGGTTACTACAGAGACATCAAGACTTGGGTTCTCGAGTGGATGACTGGAAATGTTCATCATGAAGCCAAAACTATGGATATCATTGAGCTTACAGGGCTAGCCACTCCAGGAGAACTGTATGAGCCTAACTGTCAGCTACACCGCAATGCTGTGGAGAGCATCTTTCATAAGCCAGAACCCAATATGAGCCAGATGCTGAGCATGATGAAGCCTTTGCCATCTGACGCTGAGTATCCCACACATTTCTTTGTTGAAGACCTTGAGTTTCTGCCTCGAACCATATACCATATCATCAGGCGAACTCTATGGCCAGTCAAGGGACACTCATCAGCGGCCAAGCTTGAAGGAGCTATGAAGACTTTGGTCTTCTATATTCTCAATGGCATCAGCTTCAACACTCAGGAATTCTTCATAAGGCAACTTGCTGCTTCCGGCTCTGACCTATTTGGTCTGAAGTTTTATGCTCCATGGGTCATGCGCCTCATCAAGCGACACTCATCTGTCAATTATGAGCCCTCTGCTCGCAATCATATAATATTTCTACCAGAAGTTGATATGTTAGTTGATGCTATATACCCTGATCCTGCCAAGAAGCCTCTTTGTCTTCAGAATGCCGAGCACCAAAGCTTCACTCAACCCATTGAAGGTGTTCAAGCAGCAACCAGAATCTATCCACTTGCTGGTAACACTCGTCTGCCTCATCGAGCACCCACTGAAGCCACAGAAAGCACTATTGCCCAAAGGCGTCCGAAGCGTTCTCGTGTTCTGAATGACCGAGAACTTCTTGTGGCCCTTCATCAGAAACAGGATAAACATCACTTTTGGCTCAAGAGACAGATGCAAAGCCTCTTGGTGGATGTCAATCGCATTCGCAACCTTGCCACCAAGAATGCCTTTGTTGCTCATGAAACTTGCCGGAGGTCATGGAAGAGTTTGACCCTGCTCAGTGCTGAAGCGGATCTTCAAGATGATGGCTTCAATGAAAGATTTCAGTTTGACTCCACTCCTCCACAGACTGCTACCCTGCGTCGAACTCCATATCTTGAAGACTCTGAATATTCCTCCTCCGCGACAACAGTTAATGCCAGAGTGATCGATGATGAAGATGACGCTACTTCACCACCTCCAACTACTGCGCGCATCAACACTGCACCAAGTTCATCTGCACCGCCAACCAACGACAACGACCCAGCTGCTTCACCTACTCATGGCGAGTAGATGCTCTATGTCTTCAAACCTTTTTGGTCATTACTGACAAAAGGGGGAGAAGCGTATGAGTTGATAGTCTTCAAGCGGGTTGATATGGGCGGTTGCATTATATTTTGCTGCGTGCTTACAACTCTTGCATTTTGATACATTTGGTTCTTTGAGTTGTAACACCTAAACTTGATGGTCTTCTGCTACTTATGCTACGTGTTTGCTTTACTCTGATGCGATGATAAATTCCGCATGTGCGATGATAACTTCCGCACTTAGATCATTCTGCAGACGTCCATTTTCCATTATGCATGTCATTCCACTTGTTATATCATTTCATGCATGATGAATTATCTTCATAAGTTGAAGTGGATCTCCACAAGTACAACCTGCCATGTGCATTTGCAATCCAAAAGCAAATTTACTTGCACATCTTCAGGGGGAGCCCTTGCAACTTATGAAGACAATTCCCTATCCTTACAATTTCACATACTTTATCCCCGTTGAAAACTTCAACCAGTTTGTCATCAATCACCAAAAATGGGGAGATTGTAAGTGCATCTAGTGCCACCCCTAGTTGGTTTTGGAGTATTGACGACAAAGTTGGTTGAGGGACTAATGTGTTTGTGAGAATTGCAGGATAACGCAGGTAGTGTCCCTCATTGATTCGGTTTACCTACCGGAGATGACCCCTAAAAATGTATGAAGACATTGAAGACAATGGTGGTATGAGAATATATTCATATTGAAGACTATGACATGAGAAGACACTACGTGAAGACAATGGAGCGCGAAGATTGTGTGGTTTCGTCGTTTCCTTTCTTCTTTGTTGAGTCATAGGAACCACCGTACTGTTAAGTGGGGTCCAAGTGAACTAAGTCAGAGTGACTGAAGTGATGCTCAACCCAAATCCTATGTCTTCGAGCGAAGACAATGAGAGCAAATCTTATCCAGAGCTGGATGAGTCAGCTTTGCTTGTAGCCCAAGTAAAGTTGTCGCGTGTGTTTGAAATCTGACCGTTGGAACACGTGTCAGTTCCTTAGTGACCCAGGGTCATTTTGGACAAATCAGGTTGGGTTGCCTAGTGGCTATAAATAGCCCACCCCCTACACCATAAATTGGTGGCTGCTCAGAGTTTGTGCACGGCTTTTGTCGTTTGAGAGCAACCCACCTCGAAGCATTTGAGAGAGAGAAATCCTTGCGAGGACAAAGCCCAAAACACCCAGAGCCAAAGAGTGTTAGGCATCACTGAAGTCTTTCTGTCTGTGTGACCTGAAGACTTATTACACTTGAGGACTGTGTATCCTCCAGCCGGTTAGGCGTCGCGTTCTGAGCATCCAAGAGTCATTGTGGATTGCCGGTGAACGAAGTCTGTGAAGGTTTGGAAGTCTCCCTTGAAGACTTACCAGAGTGATTGGGCGAGGACTGGGTGTCCTTAGCTCAAGGGGAATAAGGTGAAGACACGGTCTTCTGAGTTAAATCTCAGCCTCCCTAACCAGACGTACAGTTGTCACAGCAACTGGAACTGGTCCAACAAATCCTGTGTCTTCAACAAGCAACTGGTTCTATCCCTTCCAACCTTACCTAAGTTTGTCTTCATGAAGTCATTGCTTATCTGTATATCTATTTGACTTCATTGCTTGACTTCTATTGTTGATTGGCTTCACACTATCTTCCATCTTGATCCTTACTACCTTATAGCTATTAGTCCCGTGCTTTCACATCATTACATACTTGATTATGGCCTGTTTAGGGTAGTTTATCTTCTGCTGCATATCAATTAGGTTGTTTCTGTTGTTTGTCTTCGAAACTTCTGAGTTGTGAAGACTTTCATAAAAATCGCCTATTCACCCCCCTCTAGTCGATACTAGCACTTTCAGTGTCCCTCATTGATTCGGTTTACCTACAGGAGATGACCCCTGAAAATGTATGAAGACATTGACGACAATGGTGGTATATGAAGATATTCATATTGAAGACTATGACTTGAGAAGACATTGAGTGAAGACTATGGAGCGCGAAGACTGTGCCGTTACGTTGTTTCCTTTTCTTCTTTGTTGAGTCATAGGAACCACCGTACTGTTAAGTGGGGTCCAAGTGAACTAAGTCAGAATGACTGAAGTGATGCTCAACCAAAATCCTATGTCTTCGAGCGAAGATAATGAGAGCAAATCTTATCCAGAGCTGGATGAGTCAGCTTTGCTTCTAGCCCAAGTAAAGTTGCCGTGTGTGTTTGAAATCTGACCACTGGAACACGTGTCAGTTCCTTAGTGACCCAGGGTCATTTCGGACATATCAGGTCGGGTTGCCCTGTGGCTATAAATAGCCCACCCCCTACACCATAAATTGGTGGCTGCTCAAAGTTAGTTCACGGCTTTTGTCGTTTGAGAGCAACCCACCTCAAAGCCTTTGAGAGAGAAATCCTTGCAAGGACAAAGCCCAAACACCCAGAGCCAAAGAGTGTTAGGCATCACTGAAGTCTTTCTGTCTGTGTGACCTGAAGACTTATTACACTTGAGGACTGTGTATCCTCCAGCCGGTTAGGCGTCACGTTCTGAGCATCCAAGAGTCATTGTGGATTGCCGGTGAACGAAGTCTATGAAGGTTCGGAAGTCTACCTTGAAGACTTACCAGAGTGATTGAGCGAGGACTATGTGTCCTTAGCTCAAGGGGAATAAGGTGAAGACGCGGTCTTCTGAGTTGAATCTCAACCACCCTAACCAGACGTACAGTTGTCACAGCAACTGGAACTGGTCCAACAAATCCTGTGTCTTAGTGTTTGTCTTCGTGAAGTCATTGCCTATTTGTCATACCTGTTTGACTTCATTGCTTGACTACTATCGTTTGTCGGCTTCATACTATCTTCCATCCTGATCCTTACTACCAAGCTGCTATTAGTCTTTGTACTTTCACATTATTGCATACTTGACTATGGCTTGCTTGTTGTAGTTTATCTTCCGCTGCATATCAATTAGGTCATTTCTATTGTTTGTCTTCAAAACTTCCACGTTTTGAAGACTTTCGTAAAAATCACCTATTCACCCCCCCTCTAGTCGATAACTAGCACTTTCAAAGTGTAATACTATTTAACTCACGTCATAGAACAAGTTACTACTCAAACATCGATACAAGGATGTCATAAATCATTAGAGGTTAAATCAGTGGTTTTGATATATTTTTTTACTATTCGATCCTTTTGATGACTGCCACACATTATGGCGGTGGAGTATATACTAGCTACCTCCATAGTCAACAGTAGTATAGCACCTAGTCCAAGTTCACTGACAACTCTTACATTACAAGTGGCTACTACCACCTTCTCTAGCGGTAGAGCATATTAGCCTACTTCACTTTTTAAGATTTTCCCCATTTCTTTGACCCAAATATTCCAACATTCCAGGATAATACTATCCATTCCAATTAAATTTTTGATCTGAGTAGTCTCCTTCTAGATGCCTTTTTGGGTGTATATCAATTAATACTAAAATAAAAGTAGTAATAGATACAACATTAGACTAATTGTTGAATATTTGTCTAACCGTCACACCCAATAAAATCTTGCGGTCAATCTCATTCAAGATGCCTATATTTCGGTATGTGTCCAATTAATGTTCGCAGTAAAATGTTGTTTTAAATTCATGTTCGGATATGCATCTAATTAATGTGTGGATAAACGTAGTAAAATGTTGTCATAAATGTCATTTTAAATTCATGTTTGGATATGCATCCAAGTAATGTTTGCCTCCTGTAGTGATGTCTATTTAACCACCCCCGTCTCGATTGTTGTGGAACCACTCACATTGCCAGTTCACCAGAGCCCCACATAAACTGACTTATTATATCAAGATCCAAAACCTCACTAGCAAACCAAAATTTTCATCATCGCAAAGTTTATACGCCATGAGGACAACCAGTTTCCTACTCATTGTTGTTGTTGTGATCGTGTATGCCATCGATGTACCAGCCACGGGCTATGGTGAATCGATGGGAACCCGATTGTGGAACACGACAGGAGCTAATGGATGGGAACCAATCAAGAACATAAATGACAAACACATCCAGGAGCTTGGCGATTGGGCGGTGTTGGAATTCAGCAAGCGTGTGAACTGCCTGGTCAAGTTCAACAAGGTGGTGAGTGGCAGACAACAACTCATGTCTGGCATGAACTATGAGCTCATCATTGATGTGGCACACTTTGAGGGGAAAGATGGAAAATACAAGGCAGAGTTGCATGAGCAGGAGTTGACCAAGAAACACCAACTTCTCTCCTTCATGAAGGTGAACTAAGCGGGAGGAGGAAACTTTGTTAACAATAATTGTGTTCTTGGAATTATGTTAGCTCAATTTTTTGTCCAATAATAAATTATCATCTCGCATTGCCATGTGTTTTTAAGGATCAAACATCTACAACTTGATTATGATGAGAGAAGTAAAAGCAAACACATATATAATTGTGTTCTTTTCCTAGGAGAAGGAAGATTTGTTACCTTCGTTGTAAACTCAGGAAGGTTCATGATATTTCTCCCAGCTAGACTTAAGAATGTTAATATGGATGCAAAAAACTTACAAAGACTAACAAGTGCTTCAGAATCAAAACCATATTAGTACTCATATCACTAAATTCGCGAGTTCCAGTGAAAGTCTTAATGCATTCGTACTCAATAGTTTTACCTACTATGTTACCTTTATCCATTTCTCACCCTTAGTTGCTGGAAGTAATAAGATTAAGAAGATCCCAAGCTTCCTCAATAGTTTTATTATTAAAACATCCTCAGAAAGAACTATCAAGTACTCCCTCCGTCCCATTATATGTGTCTCAACTTTGTACTAGCTCTAGTACAAAGTTGTACTAAGCTTGAGACATTTATTTTGAGACGGAGGGAGTATTTGACTAACATGAGTGGGAAGCTTTGCATAAAAGTTACTAGCTCTTTGATAAAACTATTACTAGTAACTTTTTTCCCTCATAAAAGGTTGGGCCATGCCCTCTCCCGCATAAGTCCGGAATTTTATATATATATATATATATATATATATATATATATATATATAGTGGGTCTAGTCTGATAACACCTCTTAAGAGTCTTATTCTGCTAACACCTGGCTTATTCTGATAACACAAATGCACTGCCCCGCGTACCGAACCGAACACCGCAGCGCCTCACAAAAACAAAGTTTAACGACGTCAAAAAACTCTCAGCCCCATTCCCCATGACCCACCCCCAACTTTCTCTCGATCCACCTCCCACCCACCCCACC
>NC_057798.1:705750899-705754108 GCF_018294505.1 Triticum aestivum | reverse complement strand
CCCCAGCCACCGCCGTCAAACAACCGCCCGCCCCGATGCCGCCCAACCACGTCCCGCCCTGCCGCCGCCACCAACCTCCCTCCACCACCGGCCAGCGGGCTTGCTGGATCCCCACGGCGCCCGCACCTCCCTCCCAGCCCCGGCCAAACCCCTTGCTGCCCCATCTCCCACATGCCCTGGCCAATTCCTACCCCTGTTGCCCCCACCTCCTTCGCCGCCGGCCACCTCCTCACCCCCTCATATGGCGAGATCCCACGCCATGGTGCACCTCCTCCTTCTAGCGACGCCGTGCCCGTAGCACCGTCCTCGCTCGGCGCAGGCTCCCCGGCCCTGCCTCACGGGTGACGCTGCCCCGCCCCCTCCCTGAGTGGCGGCCACAGGTGAAGGAGCACACCCCCACCACGCCACATCTCCCTGCCACCGGACTCCTTCAGTCGGCGGCGCCCCCATCCCGTGCAGCACGGCGCTGGATCCGGCGAGATCCACACGGCGTGCCTCGGTCCCGCGCCGCCGAGACCAGCCACTACCCTGTGCCCCTCTGACGTCCAGTACACAGTTGTGGGGGCAGAGGGCGAGCAGGTGCTCCACCCACGCCGGATCTGGCCTCCACCCCTTCCATCTCCTCCACTGGCCAGAGACGACGGGATTCGGTTGTGGAAGTGAGGACAGGGGGCCACGTGCTCGTAGCTCCATGGTGGCGACGCCGGTGGCCTTCGTCAGTAGGTCGCTGGATCTCTTGCACCTGCACCCCCGGTGCCGTGCAGTCCACTGTGTTGGTAGCACCCATGCCACTTACTCCCTTGGGGAAAATTTTGGGTGATGTTGGTGCAGTGCGGCGTGCCTGTTCGCGCAGTTTGGTTGTCTCCTTGTTGATGTTAAGTAATAAGCAGTGCGGTGTACTGGTGCTGTACTATAGGCATTGAAGTCTGGCAAGGCATCTGGCCAAGTTTAGTACTAGCTCACTTTGTAAATAAACACATGATGTTCTCTATCTCCTTCCACAGTACGTTGTTTATGTTGTTTGCTTTGCTGTTGTTTTGCAGTGCGCTAGTCACGTTGGTGCAGCCCGCTGGCATCCAGCAGGGGATGCAGCTCTTCGGTGGGTGAAGTGCGGTCCACGCCGAGCGCCAATGTAGTGTTGTGCCCCGCAGGAGGTGAGCGCCCTCCTCTCCCTCCTTTCCTTCTTCCTCCTCACCTCTCCCTCACACCTCGCATGTGCCCCGCAGGTGGCGCCATGGCCATCTCAAGCTTGTCCCTGCGCCACACCATGGATCCCGTTTGATAGTGAGCTCCCCGGCGACCAAGTGCTGCAACCCACTTTTTTCTGTTTGCAATTAGCATGTTAAAGTTTCTTTTTGCAGTGTGTGTGCTGTTCGGTGTAAGCTCGAATGAAGACACAGATCAGTCCACTATGTTCTCTAATGCAGAAAAAGGAGGAAAAACCAATTATAAGAAAAGAAACAAAAGATCTGCTCTCCTGCGTGCAGTTCGTTTAGAGTTTGATTGATGTCCTGTATTGTGGGTCGTGGAGTTCGATTGGGGCTCCCCTAGTAAAGTTCATAAAAAATTGTCCATTGAGATTTGCAGTGCAGTGCATAGTATACAGGAGTTTACTTTGTAAAAACTTCTACAAAGGAGTTCACTTTTTCTTATTTTTGGAAGAATTCTTTTGCAAATTTGTATGGACATAGTTTATAATTTGTGAAAAATCGGATGTTGAAAGCAAGATGTAGTTTCTCTGTTAAAACCCCCTTGGTGGTTACGACAAAAAGCATGCAGTTTGTTTCGAATTGGGTCACGGATCACTTCCTCCAATGCAAAATTCAAATTGCACTTGTTCTTGCATGGCGTCATCGGCACTTGCAGTGCATTTTGCTGTCGCGTGCGGTTCACTACGCTGGCCTCGCAGTTGAGATGAAATTATAAAGAGAAAATGCTAGGAAAAAATAAAAATAATGCAACTCCCTTTGTCGCTATTGCAATGCGGTACATTTTGTAGTGAGTCAAAGTGGTTCGCTCTGTAAAAGCAAAAAGATTGTCGAAAAGAAGTATGAAGTTCACTACTCTCGTTGGTGTGGTTCGCTACTCTCTTGTGTGTGGTTTGCTAGTCTCGTCTCTTGGTACAAAACACACGAAAAAATTGCGTTCGACAAGAGAAATCATGAAGTTCACTACTCTCGTTGGTGTGGTTCGCTACTCTCTTGTGTGTGGTTTGCTAGTCTCATCTCCTGGTACAAAACACATGAAAAAAAATTACGTTTGAATAAAAGAAACCATGCAGTTCTCTTACCTGTGTGATGCAGTGCGGTTTTTCGTCCGTTGCAGTGCGGTTTTCAGTCGGATGAAGTACCCACGTCGATTTGGGTGTCGCGAAAAACAGAGTGTCCACATTTCGGTAAATTCAAAATTCCTCTTAAACCATAAGGAATTAGCGGAAGTGTTCTACATGAAAGAGTTGCATATCATCGATATCTTTCCAACGGCGTATCGTTTGAATCATTCCGACCAGCGGTTTGCAAAAATTTCGCCAAAAATTGCCGCTGCCACTCGTTGTCCGTCGCACGATTTTCAAAGTTAACTTAAAAACGTAAGGAATTTCAAAACTATTTCAACATATGAAAATTGCACCTCATTCTTAGCTTTCCAACGGCGTATCACACGCCTCGTTTCGATAAACGGTTCAAAAACTGGAGCGAAAACAGTACCGAAAATTTGAAAAAATTTAAAAAAACAGAATTCCGTGATTTAGTAAATTTGAAACTGCTCTTAAACCGTAACAAATTACAGAAACTAATAGATATGAAAAAGATGCGCCTCGATCATATATTTCCAACAGCGTATCATTTGCTTTATTCTGATGAATGGTTTAGAAAAAATCGCGAAAATACGCTCGCTACCACTCCTCGTCCGCCGCGCCGTTTTTAAAACTGCTCTTAAACCGCAAGGAATCTAGAAAAGTGTTCAACATGGCGAAGTTGCGCCTAATCCATAGCTTTCCAACGGTATATTATACGCCTCGTTCCGATAAACGGTTAAAAAAACTAGGGCGAAAACAGTACCAGAAAAACACTGCATGCATTTTTTTTACGCGAAGTTCATTAGTCTCTATTGCAGTGCTCGTCGTCAAAATGATGCAGTGCACTTCTGTTGAGCGTGCAGTGCTGAAGTGGTGTGCAAAATAGTTATTCTGTAATATTAGCAGAATAGAC
>NC_057798.1:705746941-705750626 GCF_018294505.1 Triticum aestivum | reverse complement strand
ATTTCTATTAATACAAATTTTATGGAGCGAATAAAATCTCTTACGAATTTCACCATTTAGCCATTCCCAATTCATGGCATAAATGTTTTCAAGATAATGATTTCATCTGAGAGTTTCATCCATTAGTTTTAAAGAGGGAACATATTTCGTCAAGCGAATGAATACGATCATCAGGGTGATCTTTCTCATTTCCTGCATAGCTGTTAGCTTTGACATGTTTGATATAACCAGTAGGTACTCTATAAACATCTTGTTTTTCCTTTAATAGGTTCCTCACAAACCTTATTACCAATTGATAGGAAAGTTTCAAGTAGAGTATCAATAATATATGAAGCCATAGTGATAAAACTAGTAGAAAACAATAAAATAGCACACAGAGTAAAATGGTTTTCTTACCACTTTGAACTTACCAAAAGTGTTACAATCCCCGTCAATGACCCAAGAACAGAGTCTGACATCCCACAAGTCTAGGATGTCAATTGTAGATATTTTTTATAGGTAAATTATTGATTGCACAAGGAGCAGAAGGAATTGGTAAGTGCAAAAATAGCAATGATTCGCTGTAAGTACTAAAATGTGTAACATTGTAGTTGTTTGTGAGGGTGGAGTTGTAAGGTAATGTAAATAACAATAAAAGGTGAAAGAGTGCAGCAAGTGGCGCAATTTTAATTGTGATAAGGACAAGTCGGTTGTATTACTTATGGTGATTGAACATTCTCGAGGATGGCAGGAATATTGTGCAATGTAAATAACAATATTTTAATTGTGATTCTCATTGCTTAATCTGCATTGTGTCGCTAGAACCTAAGCCTATATGCTTCAAAATCTACTAGAGTTGCCCTAGCTGCCCTCATACAGTTCTCTCTAATCATTTGGTTCTTTGTGTTTTTGCACAAACATTTTCTTGAAACGGCAAATTAAAAACCAAGTACCTTTGTCATTCCCCTTTGCTCGTATGAGCCGAACAACATTACATTGCGACTTTGATTTGTACGCCCCTAACCACATTGAGGTACCGAAGCTGAACATTGGTGGCAAGGTTTCGTATACATAACAAAAGTATATAGTTTTTTTCTCGGAACTCATCGAAGGCGAGTTTGAAAAATAGGATGTGGAAAGCCTGCAACTTTGCATCCCCTCTCAACTCTCACAAACCAGACACATAAATGAGGTGATTGAGAGCACAAGCACCACAAGAGAACTCCAGTTTCTGCAATACAACACACGTTTTTCCAATGTGTAAGAACAGAGCTGAATGCTCATGGCAAACTGATGGATACAACAAAGTGATGGATATAACAAGGTTTTGTTTGGTGCAGTAATAAATATAGTCAATGGATGAGACTGAAGAAACTGTGATCGATCAACAATCATCACATATATCATGATTGTTAGTATGAACAGGCCAGTCACTGCAAGCTAGAAAGCTCTCCACAATTTCTTGAAATCTCTTTTTATCCACACAAAAAAAACACTAGTCAACATGTCCTTGCTAAACAATAATTGTTTGAAAAAACACTAGTCAACACAAGTTAACAATAGGCCACTGTCTCCGCATGAGAAGTGGAGTACCTCGAAAAAGATATGGAATCCAAATTGATTAGCGGCGATGTCAAATGTTAGCAGCAAAACCTAACATCATGCTAGAGAAATGATGAAGGCAGACAGAGCAGAGAGCATTCTAGTCTCATGGGTAAAGATGTAAATCCTGAGAGAGATGGAGGTAGGAGAGTACAATGTATGGCACACCCTTGTATTTTACGTACAAAAGAAAGAGCTGAGGTTTTCAACACAAGTTTGCTTACACTGAACGAATTTTAGTGCTCAAAGTAAGCATGATAAAGTAATAACTATCTGGCAAATCCCTCATCCCTGCTGCATGTAAATTCAATATTAATGCAGAATCTGGTCCCCCACAAGCTCCTGAAATTGGACAGGCTTACTGAAGATACAGTGGGATGCTACAGAGAAAATACCACCAAACAAGGGTGCTTAATGAATGTTGTTTAACCTGCAGAATATTGTCCAAGAGCATAACCATTGACTCCGCGCCTCTGCCTGCTCTCACGTAAGGTTTCTGTTTCAGTTTCCAAAGGCTTCAGTTTCAATGTACAATCATTTTGAGTCATCAGTTACAGAAGAGCATTCAGAGCCGTATGAATCTGCAGAACGCTACACAAATACACAGGCCATCGAATTGTTGTAAAGCAATACTCGGGTTGGCAAAGACAACTTCTATGATGATTCAGTAAAGTTACAGGAGTTTAGTTAATTACCCAAAATAACGGATTAATATGGAGTATAAAGGCAAAACTACTGACAACTCCTATGATTCAGTAATTTTGCCATTACCTTCTTTGCTGATCTCCTTCTTAACAGTTTATTTTCACTACATTCACAATTGCTCTTGATCTCTAAAAGAACTAATATTTATTTCAATGTTTGGGTTTATTTTATTTAAGAATTAGCAATCAGTATTACTCTTGTCGGCATGAGTGTCAAGCTGAACACAGTCATACAAAGGTTCAGGAACCTGATACATCCAGGTCTTTACAACATTAGCCGGAGAAGCTAATTTGGCCGCATAATACGGTGTCATTAGCCTCCCTTTTAACATGATACGCTTCAGTTTCTACTTAACTCCTGAATTTGAAACAATCTCACCCTTTTGCCTTCTGATTTGTAAGAAGAGAATCGAATACTCGACAAAGTGAGTTCTTATTACATTGGTTGCATAATACAGTCGTTGGATGATAATACTGGAGAAAATGAACTCCATCTACAATCATCACAGGCTGATGCTGCACCAAATCAGAAGTCGAGCAAGTCTGAAAAATCGAAGGCTTTGAGTGCCTCCTTGCGTGCTGCTTCGTTCATTGCTTCCATCTCCTGTTGATGGCGCAGGTACTCATCATCCACCTCGACGTAGCCATTCTTGGCGTACTCGGTGCGGACCCAGGCCTGGAATTCCCTGAAATCCTCTCCAATCTCGTAGAAAAAGCGCACGACGTTGTAGAAGCTCACCACGTCCTCGTCCATCTCCTCTTCCGGCGAAGGAATCAGGGCAGGGTTGTGGCGCTTCAGGGCCTTGTACTCGGGAGGGAGAGAGTCGTCATCCATCTCCTTGGTTAGGATGGAATCCACCTCCTCCTGCGGCAGCCTCGTCATCTTTCTCTCCGGAGCCTCCTCGCGCCTGGCTGCCGCCGCCGTCGCCGGTGTGGCTCCCTGCCCCAACTCAGAGCAGTCGATCCCGGCTGTTTTCCTTCTGATGGAGCAGACCTCCAGTGGAGATTCGTCGCCTTCTGGTGCCTCCTCTGCTTTCCTTTTGGTTCCCTTCTTCTCCTTCAGATCTTGACCGCCATGCTGCTGGCACCGCTTCAGCACACACACATCGCCGGCGGTCACAGCTGCCTTCGCCGCCATGCGTCTGGTGGTGCGCCGCTACTTCCTCGCCGGCCGTCGATCTCCCGCGGTTCGCCTCGACTAACCGACCTCGCCGCCAAAATTGGGGAGAATTTGATCGAGGAAACCTAGCTTCCAATTTGGGGGACGCTGGAACAGATGTTGTCTGGGCATTATAAAGGCCGAAGCTTTTAATTCCGTTCTATTTCGGCTCCGGTCGATGACGACGAGTGGGAGTCGAAATCAATCGAGCTCGGATTGGAGGCGAGCTGAATTGATTTCG
>NC_057798.1:705701953-705746650 GCF_018294505.1 Triticum aestivum | reverse complement strand
TGAACATTTTTTTTACAAATTCGTGAATTTTGTTTTAATTGCAGAACATTTTATAAAAAATATCTAACATTTTTGGAACAAGTGAACTTCTTCGCAAATTCATGAACATTTTTAAAATCATCTATATTTTTTTAAATCATGATTGTTTTTTGAAAACATGAACATTTTTTAATGATGATATTTTTAAAAATCATGAACATTTTTCAAATTCACGAATATTTATTGAAATTGCGTATATTTTTTGGAACACGTAACCATTTTTTGAAATTTGAGAACAAATTTTGAAATTCATGAACTTTTTTTCTTCTAGACAAACATTTTTTGAGTTACTTAATACTTCTTGAAACAACAAAAATATTTGAATTTCGTAAACATTTTTTATAATTTTGGAACATTTTTCTAAATTCTCGAACATATTTTAGAAGAAAAATAGGGCGTGGTCGGCAAGATCCGTACCTGCGCGGGCAAAGCCCACATGGTTTCTAGTCATGCCCGATAGCTACTCCGGCACGACCACTTGCTCTTCTCGAACATTTTTTGAATATTGTGAAATTTTTTGTAGAAATTCCTATGTGGCCAGAACAAAAGCAATACTCTGACTTGTGCTCACCGTCATCGGCCGGCATGGCAGCAGCGCAAGGCCTAGGCAAAGAGCGTCCGCTGTATAAGGACACGTCGGCGCCAGTGGAGGCGCGCGTGCATGACCTGCTGGTCTGCATGATGCTGGAGGAGAAGGCATGCCAGATGGCCCAGATCGAGCTCTCTGTGGCGTTGCCCCGCGCCCTCACGGAGCTCGGCGTCAGCAGCCTCCTCAACGGCGGCGGCAGTCCGCCCCGGGAACGCGCATCCCCGTCCGACTGGGCTGGTATGGTCGACGGCATGCAGCGCCTCGCCCTCTCGTCCCGCCTCGGCGTCCCCATCATCTACGGCATCGATGCCGTCCACGACAACAACAATGTCATCGGCGCCACCATCTTCCCCCACAACGTCGGCCTCGGAGCCTCCAGGCACATTACATACCGATCGACCACGTTGAGCAATATAGTAGCTTTTTGTACGTTTACTACGTTGACCACGCCCTACATACATGCTCCATTCATTTCCTGCAGGAACCCGGAGCTTGTGCGAAAGGGCAAACCCTATTTGACGCTGGTTAGCGTCAGAATGTTCTGCTTTCGCTCAGGGAGCCATCGGTTGGGCCGGCCCATGTACGGGATTAGCGTTTACCGTTCGATGCGTCGCTGCCGCTTCCTTCTCTATTTCTTGCGGGTTTTTTTTCGTTTTTCTTCTACGATTTTTCTTCCAGTGTTTTCACTGTTTTGCCCGGTTTTCAGTTGTTTTCTTCCTGTTTTTTCTTTTTCTTTTTTGGTTCCTTTTTTCTTTTATGTTTCCTTTTTATTTTCTCTTTCTATTTTTATTCTCTTTATTGCGCATTATATAAAAAGTTCACTGCATGTTACAAAAATCTTCTTCATCTTAAGAAAATGTTCATCGTATATTATTAAATAGTGCATCTTGCATTCTAAAATTGTTCATCGTGTATTACAAAAATGTTCATAGTATATTATGAAATTGTTCAACATATATTATAAAAGTTCATTATGTATTTAAAATTTGTTCATCATATATAAAAAATTTGTTCAACGTACACTACAAAATGTTCAGTTGTGTATTTTAAAATTTTCAAGTGTTTGTTTTAAAAAAGTTCTCTATATTTTAAAGTTTGTTCAACGCATATTATAAAAATATTTATTTTAAAAATAAAATGATTTGCCGTTGCCTTTTATACTTTAAGACAAGCACTGCAATTTTACCGTTGTAGGTAGCTAGCTCGGCTGGTTGGCTCCCTTGGATCCAGAATGAGGTCGGCAGTTCGATCCCAACTTGCGCGCTTCGTTTTTGAATTTTTGCTCGAAACATGCTTATTGGGCCGGCCCGTTTGCGCTTCGCTTCAGCGAAGCAACGTCGCTCGGACGCTCACGGGTGGTGTATAGGAGCTCTCGTGCGAAAGATCGGCGAGGCAACAACGCTCGAGGTTCATGCCACCGGCATGCACTAGACCTTCGCCCCCTGCATCGCTGTGAGTCAAGCTCAAACCTTCGTGTTGAAACACGAACACGTCACCGTGTACCTCCAACACCGAAGGTGGTGCACCACAGCTCACGTCAAAGGAGACCGGGCTGGAAGCACGGTACGCAAGCAATCCGGCGGGCGCTTATGTAGATCCAAAACCCACACGCTCGGGAGGGACCCCGTCAGGGCACGCAACGACTATGGGCTGCACTAGATCGGCCTGACCGCCCCTAGGGCCTCGAGGTTCGCCGCCCTGCAACAAGAAGAACGAACAAAGAACGAGGAAGAAGAAGAACAAAGGGAGAAGATAAAAGTAAAGGTAAAAAGAGGTAGGTGAATTGATCGATTGTGCGTTGTTCAATCGGACGTCACCTCTCATCTATTTATGAGGCGTCTGGACTTCCTGTACAAAAAAAAGATTCTAAATCTTTCCAAAATTAACCGAATTCGGATTTAGGTAAATCTGGAACAGCAGCTCGGTTTTTAGATCCTACAGGCCACAAACAACCTCGGATGAAGATGAGCCCAAAAGAAAATTTGACCATTTCGACAAGACGAACAACTTTTGTGTTGAACATTTTTCGATTCAGAGAAGTCTTGAGGGCCGAACAGGTCGCGCGACCCATCAGACATTAATGAGGCATTTGTGTGCTCCCTCGCCCCATATTTTGCCTCATGGTAGAGCCGCATTCTGATGGCTCTAACTTTTGCATACGAACTTGGATTGAGATGATTTTATATCAAAATCAATCGTTTTGACGAGACAAAGACAATTCATGTAGAAAGTTTTCTCATTTGATCTGGATATAAAATCTCAGTGCTTTGAGCATAGTTTCGGCCCTCGAGATGAGATCGGATGGCGATGACCCAAACTTGAAAGATGTTCACCTTGACTATACAAAACTCTTTCATATACATCACTTCTTCATTTGAAGCCACTTCAATTAAGTTGTTGACTGTACCAAAATCTGGTGTCAACACATGCCCCCCTATTTTTGGCAAAACTTGTGTGCCGAAAAATAACTTGCACGGTGTTTGTTTTAAGCACGATGTTAACACTCCATCTGCCATTTTGTACGTGCTTTTGATGATAGGTATATATCGGCCATTTTATTTCTTAGAGCGACAATTGTGTATCGGCCATTTAGATTAGCAACAAAAGTGAAGCTAATCAAAAGTATTTTATTTTTATTGACACCTCTCTCTATGTAACATCCTGATTCACGGGATGTTTAAGAAAAAGTTTTCCAAAAATCAGGGCGAGAAATTTTCATTTGTTTTATTTGTTAATAAAGCTTGAATTGGACTTTTATAATTTGAAGGATTTAATTTGAACTAGCGTGAACGTAAATTAAAAATTTGATTTTACTTCTTTTCTTTTAGTTGGGCGCCTTTGTTTTTCTTTGGTTTTACTGAAATTCTTTTGATTGCTCGAGCTTCTTTTCCTTCTCTAGATTTCCTAAAATGAAAATCAATTTCTTTTCCTTTTCTCAATCTCGGGCCAAATTCCATCTGACCATTAGATACGTTCTACCATTTGAATTGTTCACCTATCTTACTCATACTTTCCATCCACGCATACATTGTTTCTGAGACAAATCCATCAATACATGCATCTGTACATGGAAATTTCTATTTGACGCTAACTGCGTCAAAATGTCAAGCATTCACACAGGCGATCTCCCCCGAGCGCAAGACCTGGGCCGGCCCACTTCCTGACAGCGAGGCAGCCGGTTTTGGGAACCTTCCAGAAGGTTCCCTGAACCGGTTTTTTATTTTTATGCCAATTTTATTTTTTTCCTTCGTTTTTATTTTTTATTTTTCTGTTTCATCTCTTTAATCCTTTTTTCTGTTTATTTTTCTTCTTTCTTTTTTTATGTGTCCTTTTTTCGTTTTTTTTGTTTTTTTTTCGAAAATTGTTTGAGCAGTTTAAAATTTGTTCGTATTTCTAAAGAATGTTCAATATTTAAAAAATGTTCGTGGTTTGGGAAAAATGTTCGGGCATTTCAAAAATTGTTCTTGTTTTACAAAAAATGTTTGGAATGTTTTTGTTCATTTTCTTCATAAATTTAAAAAACGTTCTTGTTTTCAAATTTCCTTCACAAATTCCAAAAATTCTTCATATTTTTATTTTTAGGAGTTTAAAATTCTTCCACTTAAAAAAATCGTGTTTGCAAATTTTTTCCAGGAATTTCAAAATATGTTCACATTTCCAAATTTTGTTTTGGAATTTGGAAAAATGTTCCTGTTTAATAAAATGTTCATGATTTTCAGAAAATGTTCTTATTTTTCAAAATGCTGTTTCAAAAAGAATTACCATTTTCTATATTAGTTTACTATTTCGACAAATGTTCACGAAATTCAAAATTTGTTCTTGTTTTCAAAAAATGTTTGCAATTCAAAAAATATTCGTGTGTCAAAAAATGTTCTTGTTTCTGTAATTTGTTCACAATAGAAAAATGTTCGTGTTTCAAAAAATGTTCAGGAATTTCGAAAAAATTGTGAACTTCTTTAAAAAACGTTCAAAAATGTTTGAAAATTTTCAATTTTGTTCACAAATTGATAAATTTGCGCAGATTTAAAAAAGGTTCCTCTTTTCTGAAATTTGTTCAAAAATTAAAAAATGTTTGGTCATTTCATAAAATGTTCGTATTTTCAAAAAAATGTTTATTTATGACAAAATGTTTCTGTTTTCATAATTTGTTCAAAAATTCAACAAAAATCATGTGTTCATAATTTGTTCGCAAATTTAAAATAAATTCGGGAAATTTCAGAAAATAGTTGTGTTTGAAAAAAATTTCAAAATTGTGGGGAATTTTTCATATTTGTTCCTGTTTTAGAAAATGCTCGCATATTGAAAAAGTTGTTCACAGTTTGAAAAATGTTCTCGTTGTCAATATTGTTCCCTCTTTTACAAAACATGTTTGAGTTATGAAAAGTTAGTTTGCAAATTTCGAAAATGTTTTTTTCTAAATATATTGACATTTGTGAAAACGGGAACATAATCTGTGGTAATTTCGTAAAATGTTTGCATTTTGAAAAATGGTTTATTTATTCAAAAAATGTTTCTAAATGGATATATTTAGAAAAATTATGTTCAAAAAATGTTTCTAGATGGATATATTTAGAAAAATTATGTTTCTGAATGGATATACGCACACCCGTTTTGGCCAAATTTTTTACCGATCTATTTTCGGAATTTTGCTGCTGCCTTTCATTTCTTTAGGTACCGCGTTGCGCACTTTCCACTAGTGTCAGCCGGTCGTGCTGGCTAGGTGCGCCGTCCTCTATTCTGCAGGGCGCGGGTTCGATTCCCAACCGGTACGTCGTTTTTTTGTTGATTTTTCACAGCGCGAACCATAAAATGGGCCGGCCCAAGTCACTTATCCCCTGCGCGAACCATCGACAGTTTGCCGCAAAAAGCGGCAAATAGGAGGTCCCTCTGTACATCTCTCTTCTCTTCCCTGGATTCATCCAATTGTTTTTGTTTTCTTTCTAAAGTCACATGGGCTTAGCCCATCTTTTTTATCCCTCCCCACCTCTCCACATGGGCTTCCATCCACTTGGCCCATCCAATGAAGGCCTCTCCTCCTGTACGTTCACAACTCCAGAAGGGGAACAACCAACACACACATACGAGAATAGAAAACGCACACAGAATAGGAAGCGTACATGCATGATGAAAACTCCTCCTCATTCCCTTTACTTGCTACCTTTACAAATATGAAGATACTTGCCCATCTTCCAACGTCAACCCCAAGCGCTTCTCCTTCCTCCACCCTCACGTAAGCGCACACCATGCACCCCTCCTCTAACTTCCTTAATACTTCACCGTTTCCAAATCCGTGAGTACATGGACGAGCGCCCCGATCTCCTCTTACATTCTTCTCAGCCCTCCTGCCTTCTCCCATCTTTGTTTTACCAAGAACCCTCCTCAATCTGCTGCTGTTCCATGGATGCCGGAGCCTGTTCCCGATGGCGTAGACCATCTCCATCAGCACCCTTGCGCCCCAAGGCCCCTCTCCATGCCACAGCTCCATTCAGAGAAGAAAGAAGGCGATCCATCAACCACACGCGAAGAATTCTGCATGTACGTCTACACTGTTCATCGAGTTCATCGCGTTGTTTCGTCAAGTTCATTGAGCTCTTGTCCAATTCCTTTTGCAGGCTCACTTCCCTATACCTTGTCCATCTGTTAGGCATCATTTTAGGGCCTATTTCTTTAGTTGACCACGTGCGTCCAAAATAAGAGGCCATTCGGTGGCATCGGCATGTTTCCATAGTTTTTGTTCCTCGGATGACTTCATGCCGAATGTATCAAATGCTCCCTATGACGATAGGAACCTATTGGTGGAACTAGCTTGCTAGATCGGCAACTCAGTTTTTAGAATCTATTCTATCCAGTTGTTGTTTTAATTAGAACGATATATTTTAATATAGTTTTGTACGGTTTCATGTGTTAATTTCCTGCATCATATAGTAGTGTGATATGCGTTTGCAATAGGTCTAGTGAATTATCACATGTGTAATAATTCACCCGTGAACTTTTGTGCTAATATTTTATCATTCATATGTTCCGGATATGTTAGGAGTGCAGGCTAATCATCTCAATTTTTTTGAGAGTGTCATGTGATTTATTAGTCATTTTTGTAGGATTATTTAAATTGTCAAATATAGTTTGTTCTTGATGGTATTTTTCTTTGGTGCGTGCGTAGTCCTATGATGTCTCTGTACAAGTCTTTGCAAATTCTTACCATGTGTAGGAGTTGATTGGTGTATCGAATTATTATTGTTCGTACATGCTTGTCGGGTGTTACTATTTTAATTAGATTTGGAGCATTGATACGTAATCGTGTTGTTATCATTTAAATAATGCTTAGTACTGTTTATTGTTCTATGTGGAGAATGCGTACATATTTTTGGTGAATTGTCTCCATGCTTATGACTTTGTAAGATTATTCTAAGCTTTGTTTGATTTCTCTAATTATTAAATAGTTCATGTTTTCTTATTTTCTTATTGTTTAGCATGAAGATATATTAGACATAGTTTACATATTCATGTTCGTCCATCTCACATGATTATTTTATTGGTTTGAAATCATGTCATTCCTACAATAGATGTTCATATTATTGTTATTTTTCTTATAGGTGTGTCGCATGGTTTTGCTTATGCTAGAGGTTAAATGAAATGTCTTGTTCTTTGGAAATGAGTACGTTATAGTTCGTTGTGTAGAATATAATTTTCCAGTTCCTCTTCTTTTCTAGATGTTTATTATCCAAGTTTACATGGTTCGATGCTTTTATGTCATGTTATAATTGTGTTTCTTTGTAGGATTTATTTCTTGTGGCATAGAAGTTAGTTTATTACATCTTGATAATTATACGATGTGTTTTATTTACCTAGGACAATACCATGTCATACTAGCACTTGCTCAAACGTTGAATGGTTGTTTTATTGTGTGATTCCATGTGTTATAACATTGCTAGTATTTATGATATGATGGTGAATATTATTAGCTATTACTTGGTAGAGACACATGCTAGTTTTTGTATGATTTCATCTTTCTTTATCATTACAATACCATTATGTGCTGATTGTATAACCAGACTGTGTAGCATGTGTGTACCAATTCATGTGTTGTATGGTGCATAGTTGTGTGTCCGATGTACTGTAGGTTATACTAAATAGAAATGCATGTCATGATCTTGATATTCGTGCTTCTATAACGCATGTTGATTTGGTTGATGAGATGATCTAGTTGTATACTTTCCTACGTGCTTAGTATGTTTCCATGTTCTCATTTATCATAACTAGCATGGTAGGGTTGTATGCTAACGTCGTTCTTGATCTTTAGGTCACTTGTTATCAACTAGGTTATCTCATAGTTACACGTTGCATTTTATTAGTTGCATATTTTGGTATCTCGTGTGATGATCATCCATGCTTAGCATCATATCTGGTCTATCTTACTGTTTCATTTGTGGTATGCCTAAGTCTAGACATCAAGTCATGCTAGTGATCTTTCATGGGTTATTATGTTCCATGTGTTATAGTTGTACTTGTGTTGCTCTTATATGATTGACTTGTCTCATGTTACTATTATGTGTCTTGTATATGTGTTGCAATACTTCATCGCTTGCTTAGACTAGTTTATCTTTCATGTTAGTTGAGTTGTGTTTGTGGTGATATTATAACTGCTAGTGGTTATTGATATTAGTCGTTCTTTAGTAATAAGACCATATCCTAGGTTTAATATATTATCACGATCACTCGTGTGTGTGATACATGTGTTATTCATTGAGACCTCTAGTGATAATATGCTCACATGCTTTGTGTGAAGATGTGTCTTGACTTATTTGTTTATTTAGTTTTGACCATAATATTGGATTGGCTCTTTGCTATAAAAATGCTTATTTATAGTTTTATGATTGAGGTTTACACTTAGCTTGTTGTTGACCATTATAAATATTTGGATTCATTTGAATATTTATTTATGGTTGATCATTACTCTTAATCATATCATGTCTAGGATAGTTTTTCATCCATTTGTTCCATGGGTTGTATTGTTTCTTGTTAATTGTTTGACAAACGAATTGATTTGATGTAGTGGATTTGGTCCTATTTTATTTTGATTGTGTTTTAGGGCTATACCTAGATCATTCAATTCATGTTGTTGAATGATGTTTGATTGCTTAACTAGTATGGTCTATAATGTTGGTTTGGTCGTATTACGCAACACTTGCTTTTCAGTTATTGTATAGTTGATGTATATGCTTGGTTGCAACTGACTATTATAAATATTTAGATTCTATAGATCTAAATATTTATCATGGTTAACTTTCACCTTTATCATGTCATGTTGAGTTTGTGTAGTTAAAATGCATAGGATGGTTCCATTCCATGAGTGCTGATGTCAGTGTGTTTGTTATACGGTAGTTTCTACATGGTTAGTCGAGATGTGTGGTGGGCACTACTAGTTTATAACAGAACATTAGTATTGATTGCAAAGCCTTCCTCAATCGTGTCAACTTAACCTTGTCCCTTCGTTGAATCATATCTCTTACCTTCCTATCATGCTACCTTGTTATGGAATATCCATCTTGATCAATATCTTATCCATCCACTTAATTTTGTTTCGATTTGGATTTACTATTGCTTTGGTATTTATTGTTTGTCTTTTGCTATCGTTACTACGAGTAGGGAGTGACGACGATGTTGGAGATGGACAAAACCAGGTTATCAAAGAAGGAATTAACAACGAAGGCATGCCTCCTTCTTTGATCATACTTATCCTATGTTTACAAAATTGCATTAAGTTTTATGGTTACTACACGCATGCTTTTTATTCTCGTAGCTAGTGTGTCAATTGACACATTACCTTGATCCGCTTGTCGGCCATTCACTTGACACCTGAGTAGAATTGTAGTATTCTTGTAGAGTAGAAATGCTTAGCCATGCTTATTACCCTATAGGTGCTTTGTTTGAATGACCTCTGAGTCATTGACAGTTGAAACCTACCACTGAGCTAGGCCGGTTGGCCCTTGTTGACCTTCTCTATTCTCTTCTACTCTGGGTGAAACTTACCATCTGAATACTGGCGCGGGCGACAACTGAATCAAGGATTGAAGGAGTGATTGGCTGCCTTTCATAAATGAAGGGGGCAATCAGTCGTCCGTACCGTATGAGGCCTAATAAGTCTTGGATTTGAAGATTGTGATAACAGTACAACCACATGCTATATGGGCACTGGCTTGGTTAATTAGTTAGATCACTCTTATTGTCGTGATCGCCGTACCGCAGATGGGATAGCTGCTTTGCGAGGAGTATCCTCGACACAAAAGGGGGGCCCGGACTGTGAACTGCGGTTACTTCCGTGTTGAAACCTAGTGGGCTTGGCACAGTAAGTTTGGTCTAATGAAAGACCTCGTCACAATCTCCCTACCGGTATACCAAATGGTGTACTATGCTAGCGACGGCTAGTGGCAACAAGTCGGGATTGTGTCGTGTGGGTAAAGTGTACAACCTCTGCAGAGTGTAAAACTATTCGAATAGCCGTGTCCACGGTCATGGATGACACATGAATCTTTCTTGACATACAAGACCTGTCTTTCTTATTATCTCTTTCCCCTATATTCTTGGAACCTGTGAAGAGTGTGAGTTGATCGAGGATCCTCACTTTATGAAAGTTATTCTGGAGATAAAACATGTTTTCATCAGAAACTTCTTTTATCCGACTGCTAAATTATTTTCAAACAAAATTAGCTTTTATGCAAATGAGCCATACAGCCTTCCTTTGAAGCCACATGTAGCTATTAGGACCTTCCCCTGGGAGGCATGTTGAGTACGTAATGTACTCATGGCAATATTTTTGTTGAACAACAGAAATCCATGAAGATGAAGGTGATGACTACGACTACTATGGCGATCTGTAGGAGTGAGTTCATGTGGACTACATCGACTGCCTGTGGCTGAGATGGAGTCGCTACGCATTGTATTTTCTGTTGTTTTTCTGAATGTAATAAATGTCATGAGACATTTATCTAGGTATGCCTTGTGGCAAGATATATTTAAATTTGTAATTCCTTTTACATATTGTGCAATGATATCATTTTGCTGTGTTGTCAACAATGATCCTAGGGTTGACAAAGATACACAGGAGGGTCCGGAAGTTAATTCCAGGTTCTCACAGAAGTGGTATCAGAGACGATGTCGACCTAGTCGCGTGGCCTTAATTAGAAATGGAAAGCCTTAGGGACTATTGTTATAAGAAAAACTATTTTTATGAAAAGAATATTCTCATAGTCTTCTCCTTCTATATTTCTCTACTTAACTGATGTTATTCAAGCAAAGTTTAAACTCTACTTCTCTACCTTCTTCTTTATAGTATGAAACCCCTTTCTAGCCCTTGGTGTTGAAAAGTTAGAAGCTTCACAAGATGTGCCAAGAATTTCAAGATAACTTCAACCCCTGAAGCTTTGAGTAGCAACATTTTTTCAAGAGAAGACACTTCGAGAACTCAAGAAGTCAACAACCATCGATCATGGTCCATTCATCATCGTTGAAGATTTGCTCCAAGATTTATTGTGACCGACCATATAGGATTAGATTGGTTAACACCCTTGTGGTGATAGAACTCGTAGCTTGGAGACAAAACCTTTATTGTGTGAGTATTGTCTGCATATTTTTGGTTTTTTCCTATGCAGTCATACTAAAACCATATTTGCCAAAATGAGTTGCTTTTGAGTTATATGTGGATAGTTTCATGATTATCTGAGTGTTATCTTTTGTCTATCTTCTGGGGTATCTCCGCCTTCTGTAGGATTCTATTACTCATCTTTATGCTTTTCTCTCTTCTCTATAAACCCTGGAAGACACTTTGAGAGCAAGAAAGCCACTACAACCGCTTGGAGATCTATAATCAAAGTGAACCTTATGGAAAACCTCTTTAAGGGGGGGGGGGTAGTACGATTACTCATGTTGAGACTGAAGATTTGCAGACCTTTATTTGCAAAGAATACGAAGATTTCAAGATCTTTACTACAACTACTATAAGTTCAACCAGAAGGAAAGTTCAATGACTCCAGCCGTATCAAGGCTTCACCCAAAGATGAAGGGCAAGACTGAAGAATGTTCAACCGCTAAGAGAAGCTATGAGACTTACATCGTCCAAGGCCGAAGGACTGCGTCCAAGCCTTGAGCAAGCTGGATAAAGTATCGACAATCGAAGTATCTCCAATCAAGACCCCAAAAGCCGCCTTTCACCAAGTTCAGAATGAACTGTGATTCGACAAGTTTCTGAGAAGAACTGTGTCAAAGACGAAGCTAACCCAAACCCATTCTCTTTAGTCAGCCTGAATCTCGGGGACGAGATTTCTTTCAAGGTGGGTAGATCTGTAACATCCTGATTCACGGGATGTTTAAGAAAAAGTTTTCCAAAAATCAGGGCGAGAAATTTTCATTTGTTTTATTTGTTAATAAAGCTTGAATTGGACTTTTATAATTTGAAGGATTTAATTTGAACTAACGTGAACCTAAATTAAAAATTTGATTTTACTTCTTTTCTTTTAGTTGGGCGCCTTTGTTTTTCTTTGTTTTTTCTGAAATTCGTTTGATTGCTCGAGCTTCTTTTCCTTCTCTAGATTTCCTAAAACGGAAATCAATTTCTTTTCCTTTTCTCAATCTCGGGCCAAATTCCATCGGACCATTAGATACGTTCTAGCATTTGAATTGTCCACCTATCTTATACTTTCCATCCAGGCATACATTGTTTCTGAGACAAATCCACCAATACATGCATCTGTACATCTCTCTTCTCTTCCCTGGATTCATCCAATTGTTTTTGTTTTCTTTCTCAAGTCACATGGGCTTAGCCCATCTATTTTTTCCCTCCCCTCCTCTCCACATGGGCTTCCATCCACTTGGCCCATCCAATGAATGCCTCTCCTCCTGTACGTTCACAACTCCAGAAGGGGGCGAACCAACATGTGGTTGGGATGGTTAGGTGGATAGTGGTATTCCCAACCCACCAGGGTTCAAATCCTGGTGCTCGCATTATTCCTGGATTTATTTCAGGATTTCCGGCGATGCGCTTTCAGTGGGAGGAGACGTTCCCGTCGACGATGAGGCGCCTACAGTGGCTTCATAAACCTCAAGATGATATGCCGGCTCAGTCTCTCGGAGGTGCTCATAGGGGTAGGGTGTGCGTGTGTGCGTTCATAGGGGTGAGTGTATGCGCGTATATATGAGCGCTAGTGTCTGTACTGATGCTCAAAAAAAACTCCAGAAGGGGAACCCCTCAAAAAAAAACAAGTCCAGAAGGGGAACAACCAACACACACATACGAGAAGAGAAAACGCACACAGAATAGGAAGCGTACAGGCATGATGGAAACTCCTCCTCTTTCCCTTTAATTGCTACCTTTACAAATATGAAGATACTTGCCCATCTTCCAACGTCAACCCCAAGCGCTTCTCCTTCCTCCACCCTCACGTAAGCGCACACAGTACAGAGAAGACCTACAGCCACCATGCACCCCTCCTCTAACTTCCTTAATACTTCACCGTTTCCAAATCCGTGAGTACATGGACGAGCGCCCCGATCTCCTCTTACATTCTTCTCAGCCCTCCTGCCTTCTCCCATCTTTGTTTTACCAAGAACCCTCCTCAATCTGCTGCTGTTCCATGGATGCCGGTGCTTGTTCCCGATGGCGTAGACCATCTCCATCAGCACCCTTGCGCCCCAAGGCCCCTCTCCATGCCACAGCTCCATTCAGAGAAGAAAGAACGCGATCCATCAACCACACGCGAAGAATTCTGCATGTACGTCTACACTGTTCGTCGAGTTCATCACGTTGTTTCGTCAAGTTCTTTGAGCTCTTGTCCAATTCCTTTTGCAGGCTCACTTCCCTATACCATGTCCATCTGCTAGGCATCATTTTAGGGCCTATTTCTTTAGTTGACCACGTGCGTCCAAAATAAGAGGCCATTCGGTGGCATCGGCATGTTTCCATAGTTTTTGTTCCTCGGATGTCTTCATGTCGAATGTATCAAATGCTCCCTATGACGATAGGAACCTATTGGTGGAACTAGCTTGCTAGATCGGCAACTCAGTTTTTAGAATCTATTTTATCCAGTTGCTGTTTTAATTAGAACGATATATTTTAATATAGTTTTGTATGGTTTCATGTGTTAATTTCCTGCATCATATAGTAGTGTGATATGCGTTTGCAATAGGTCTAGTGAATTATCACATGTGTAATAATTCACCCGTGAACTTTTGTGCTAATATTTTATCATTCATATGTTCCGGATATGTTAGGAGTGCAGGCTAATCATCTCATTTTTTTTGAGAGTGTCATGTGATTTATTAGTCATGTTTGTAGGATTATTTAAATTGTCAAATATAGTTTGTTCTTGATGATATTTTTCTTTGGTGCGTGCGTAGTCCTATGATGTCTCTGTACAAGTCTTTGCAAATTCTTACCATGTGTAGGAGTTGATTGGTGTATCGAATTATTATTGTTCGTACATGCTTGTCGGGTGTTACTATTTTAATTAGATTTGGAGCATTGATACGTAATCATGCTATTATCATTTAAATAATGCTTAGTACTGTTTATTGTTCTATGTGGAGAATGCGTACAGATTTTTGGTGAATTGTCTCCATGCTTATGACTTTGTAAGATTATTCTAAGCTTTGTTTGAGTTCTCTAATTATTAAATAGTTCATGTTTTCTTATTTTCTTATTGTTTAGCATGAAGATATATTAGACATAGTTTACATATTCATGTTCGTCCATCTCACATGTTTATTTTATTGGTTTGAAATCATGTCATTCCTACAATAGATGTTCATATTATTGTTATTTTTCTTATAGGTGTGTCGCATGGTTTTGCTTATGCTAGAGGTTAAATGAAATGTCTTGTTCTTTGGAAATGAGTATATTATAGTTCGTTGTGTAGAATATAATTTTCCAGTTCCTCTCCTTTTCTAGATGTTTATTATCCAAGTTTACATGGTTCGATGCTTTTATGTCATGTTATAATTGTGTTCCTTTGTAGGATTTATTTCTTGTGGCATAGAAGTTAGTTTATTACATCTTGATAATTATTCGATGTGTTTTATTTACCTAGGACAATACCATGCCATACTAGCACTTGCTCAAACGTTGAATGGTTGTTTTATTGTGTGATTCCATGTGTTATAACATTGCTAGTATTTATGATATGATGGTGAATATTATTAGCTATTGCTCGGTAGAGACACATGCTAGTTTTTGTATGATTTCATCTTTCTTTATCAATACAATACCATTATGTGGTGATTGTATAACCAGACTGTGTAGCATGTGTGTACCAATTCATGTGTTGTATGGTGCATAGTTGTGTGTCCGATGTACTGTAGGTTATACTAAATAGAAATGCATGTCATGATCTTGATATTCGTGCTTCTATAACGCATGTTGATTTGGTTGATTAGATGATCTAGTTGTATACTTTCCTACGTGCTTAGTATGTTTCCATGTTCTCATTTATCATAACTAGCATGGTAGAGTTGTATGCTAACGTCGTTCTTGATCTTTAGGTCACTTGTTATCAACTAGGTTATCTCATAGTTACACGTTGCATTTTATTAGTTGCATATTTTGGTATCTCGTGTGATGATCATCCATGCTTAGCATCATATCTGGTCTATCTTACTGTTTCATTTGTGGTATGCCTAAGTCTAGACATCAAGTCATGCTAGTGATCTTTCATGGGTTATTATGTTCCATGTGTTATAGTTGTACTTGTGTTGCTCTTATATGATTGACTGGTCTCATGTTACTATTATGTGTGTTGTATATGTGTTGCAATACTTCATCGCTTGCTTAGACTAGTTTATCTTTCATGTTAGTTGAGTTGTGTTTGTGGTGATATTATAACTGCTAGTGGTTATTGATATTAGTCGTTCTTTAGTAATAAGACCATATCCTAGGTTTAGTATATTATCATGATCACTCGTGTGTGTGATACATGTGTTATTCATTGAGACCTCTAGTGATAATATGCTCACATGCTTCGTGTGAAGATGTGTCTTGATTTATTTGTTTATTTAGTTTTGACCATAGTATTGGATTGGCTCTTTGCTATAAAAATGCTTATTTATAGTTTTATGATTGAGGTTTACACTTAGCTTGTTGTTGACCATTATAAATATTTGGATTGATTTGAATATTTATTTGTGGTTGACCATTACTCTTAATCATGTCATGTCTAGGATAGTTTTTCATCCATTTGTTCCATGGGTTGTATTGTTTCTTGTTAATTGTTTGACAAACGAATTGATTTGATGTAGTGGATTTGGTCCTATTTTATTTTTATTGTGTTTTAGGGCTATATCTAGATCATTCAATTCATGTTGTTGAATGATGTTTGATTGCTTAACTAGTATGGTCTATAATGTTGGTTTGGTCGTATTACGCAACACTTGCTTTTTAGTTATTATATAGTTGATGTATATGCTTGGTTGCAACTGACCATTATAAATATTTAGATTCTATAGATCTAAATATTTATCATGGTTAACTTTCACATTTATCATGTCATGTTGAGTTTGTGTAGTTAAAATGCATAGGATGGTTCCATTCCATGAGTGCTGATGTCAGTGTGTTCGTTATACGGTAGTTTCTACATGGTTAGTCGAGATGTGTGGTGGGCACTACTAGTTCATAACAGAACATTAGTATTGATTGCAAAGCCTTCCTCAATCGTGTCAAATTAACCTTGTCCCTTCGTTGAATCATATCTCTTACCTTCCTATCATGCTACCTTGTTCTGGAATATCCATCTTGATCAATATCTTATCCATCCACTTAATTTTGTTTCGATTTGGATTTACTATTGCTTTGGTATTTATTGTTTGTCTTTTGCTATCATTACTACGAGTAGGGAGTGACGACGATGTTGGAGATGGACAAAACCAGGTTATCAAAGAAGGAATTAACAACGAAGGCATGCCTCCTTCTTTGATCATACTTATCCTATGTTTACAAAATTGCATTGAGTTTTATGGTTACTACACGCATGCTTTTTATTCTCGTAGCTAGTGTGTCAATTGACACATTACCTTGATCTGCTTGTCGGCCATTCACTTGACACCTGAGTAGAATTGTAGTATTCTTGTAGAGTAGAAATGCTTAGCCATGCTTATTACCCTATAGGTGCTTTGTTGAATGACCTCTAAGTCATTGACAGTTGAAACTTACCACTGAGCTAGGCCGGTTGGCGCTTGTTGACCTTCTCTATTCTCTTCTACTCTGGGTGAAACTTACCATCTGAATACTGGCGCGGGCGACAACTAAATCAAGGATTGAAGGAGCGATTGGCTGCCTTTCATAAATGAAGGGGGCAATCAGTCGTCCGTACCGCATGAGGCCTAATAAGTCTTGGATTTGAAGATCGTGATAACAGTACAACCACATGCTATATGGGCACTGGCTTGGTTAATTAGTTAGTTCACTCTTATTGTCGTGATCGCCGTACCGCAGATGGGATAGCTGCCTTGCGAGGAGTATCCTCGGCACAAAAGGGGGGCCCGGACTGTGAACTGCAGTTACTTCCGTGTTGAAACCTAGTGGGCTTGGCATAGTAACTTTGGTCTAGTGAAAGACCTCGTCACAATCTCCCTGCCGGTATACCAAATGGTGTACTATGCTAGCGACGGCTAGTGGCAACAAGTCGGGATTGTGTCGTGTGGGTAAAGTGTACAACCTCTGCAGAGTGTAAAACTATTCGAATAGCCGTGTCCACGGTCATGGATGACACAAATCTTTCTTGACATACAGGACCTGTCTTTCTTATTCTCTCTTTCCCCTATATTCTTGGAACCTGTGAAGAGTGTGAGTTGATCGAGGATCCTCACTTTATGAAAGTTATTCTGGAGATAAAACATGTTTTCATCAGAAACTTATTTTATCCAACTGCTAAATTATTTTCAAACAAAATTAGCTTTTATGCAAATGAGCCATACAGCCTTCCTTTGAAGTCACATGTAGCTATTAGAGGCATGTTGAGTACGTAATGTACTCATGGCAATATTTTTGTTGAACAACAGAAATCCATGAAGATGAAGGTGATGACTATGACTACTATGGCAATCTGTAGGAGTGAGGTCATGTGGACTACATCGACTGCCTGTGGCTGAGATGGAGTCTCTACGCATTGTACTTTCCGCTGTTTTTCTGAATGTAATAAATGTCATGAGACATTTATCTAGGTATGCCTTGTGGCAAGATATATTTAAATTTGTAATTCCTTTTACATACTGTGCAATGATATCATTTCGCTGTGTTGTCAACAATGATCCTAGGGTTGACAAATATACACAGGAGGGTCTGGAAGTTAATTCCAGGTTCTCACACACTCTCTCTCTCTAAGCATGTTGACATGTTTTTCGATTTTGGTTTTCTCTTGAGTAAAAGCAAGGTATAAACTTGAGAGAGTTGATACGTACATTTTACATCATGTTTTCCTACTGTTATTTATAATGTTTTTATGAATAATAATGTTTTATGGAGTAATTCTAATGCATTTTCTCTCATAATATGCAAGGTTTACACAAAAGAGGGAGAATTCCGCCAGGTGGAATATTGGACCTAGAAAAGCTACGTTAGAGTCACCTATTCCGCACATCTTCAAATAAGCTGAAAATTTACGGAGAATTGTTTTGAAATATATAAAAGAATATTGGAGCAAATACCTACCAGAGCCCCCCCCAGGTGGGTGCAACCCACTTGGGCGTGCCAGGGAGCGCAGGCATGATGTCTAGTACGCAACTTTATTCTTGTAGACTCGTGTTGGGCCTCCAAGCACAGAGTTTTGTAGCACAGTAGCAATTTTCCCTCAAGTGGATGACTTAAGGTTTATCAATCCGTGGGAGGTGTAGGATGAAGATGGTCTCTCTCAAACAACCCTGCAACCAAATAATAAAAAGTCTCTTGTATCCCCAACACACCAAATACAATGGTAATATAGGTGCACTAGTTTGGAGAAGAGATGGTGATATAAGTGTAATATGGATAGTAGATATTGTTTTTTGTAGTAAGAACAATAAAAATAGCAAGGTAGCAATTGATAAAACGGAGCACAAACGATATTGCAAAGCTTGAAAATGAGGCCTAGGGTCCGTACTTTCGCTACTACAATTTCTCAACAATGCTAATCTAATTGGATCATATAACCATCCCTCAACATGCGATGTAGAATCACTCCAAAGTTCGTATCTAGCGGAGAATATAAGAAGAAATTGTTTGTAGATATTCTTTCCGATCGATATATCCAAGAGTTCGTACTAAAATAACACCAAGTTATTCTTTCCGATCGATCTATCAAGAGTTCGTACTAAAATAACACTAAGTTATTCTTTCTGATCGATCTATCAAGAGTTCATACTAAAATAGCACCAAAGCAAATTCAAATTCATAATACTCAATCCAACACAAAGAACCATTCGTGCCCAAGATTTCTACCAGAGAAACAAAAGACCAGAACGTGCATCAACCCATATGCATAGATTGCCCCAATGTCACCTCAGGAATCTCTGATTTGAGTGCCAAAACATATCTCAAGTGAATCGATATAATGCCCTATTGTCACCACGGGTATTCATATGCAAGACATACATCAGGTGTTCTCAAATTCATAAAAGTATTCAATCTGATAAAACAAAATCTCAAAGGGAAAAGTCAATTCACAACAAGATAGAGAGGGGGACACACCATATGTTCCGACTATATTAACAAAGCCCGCGATACATCAATATCGTGCCATCTCAAGAACACGAGAGAGAGAGAGAGAGAGAGAGAGAGAGAGAGAAAGAAAGAGAGAGAGAGAGAGAGAGAGAGATATTAAACACATAGCTACTGGTACAAACCCTCAGCCCCGAGGGTGGACTACTCCCTCCTCATCATGGTGGTCGCCGGGATGATGAAGCTAGCCACTGGTGATGATTTTCCCCTCCGGCAGGGTGCCGGAATGGAGTCTAGATTGATTTTCGTGGACAGAGAGGCTTGCGGTGGCCGAACATCCGATCTAGGGTTACCCCGAGGGTCTTGGAATATTTGACAATTTATAGGGCGAAGAGGCGGTGCGGGAGGCCACCGAGGTGGGCACAACCCACCTAGGGCGCGCCATGGTGGGTTGTGCCCCCCTCGGGGCTCCCCTCTGGCACTTCTTTGGCCCATTGGATGTCTTCTGGTCCAAAAAAATCTCCAAAAAGTTTCGCTGCATTTGGACTCCATTTGGTATTGAATTTCTGCGATGGAAAAAACAAGCAAAAAATAGCAACTGGCACTGGGCACTATGTCAATAGGTTAGTCCCAAAAAATGATATAAAGTTGCTATAAATGATTGTAAAACATCCAAGAATGATAATATAATATCATGAATACTTCATAAATTATAGATACATTGGAGACTTATCAAGGCGCGTCCTGGTGGGTTGTGCCCTCCTCGGCCAACCTTTGGTGCCCATCTTCTGGTATAAAAGTCATTTTGACCTAGAAAAGAAAAATCAAAGGAGGACTTTCGGGATGAAGCGCCGCCATATCGAGGCAAAACTTGGGCAGGAGCACTTTTGCCCTCGGCGGCGCGATTCCGCCAGGGGAACTTTCCTCCCGGAGGAGGAAATCATCGCTATCGTCATCACCAACAACTCTCCCATCTTTGGGAGGGCCATCTCCATCAACATCTTCAACAACACCATCTCCTCTCAAACCCTAGTTCATCTCTTATGTCAATCTCTGTACCAGAACCTTAGATTGGTGCTTGTGGGTGGCTAGTAGTGTTGATTACATCTTGTAGTTGATTACTATATGGTTTATTTGGTGGAAGATTATATGTTCAGATCCATTATGCTATTTAATATCCCTCTAATCTTGAGCATGATTATCATTTGTGTCGTGGAATTAACATGTCAGATGTCCTCGTGAAAAGGACTTAGTCGTGAGTACAGCGCATCTATGTAGTAGCTTGAGAGGGGTTGATCGGAATCGAGAGACGTGACACAAGACAAGGGTTTAGACAGCTTCGGGCCCCGGGAAACATCATCCGGTAACAACCCTACATGCTGTTTGAGGCTAGATCTCATTATCATCATGAGAGAGTCACCGCGGTAAGCCGGCTCTCCCTTTGTGTCTAGCCCTAGATATTGTTTCTTCTTTCTTGTCCCTCTTTGGGGAGCCCTGCCCCTCCTTATATAAGTTAGAGGGGCGGGTTACATGTGGAGTCCTAGTAGGACTAGGACTAGTCTATCTTCTCTTACAAGTTGAATACAAGTCCGGGTCTTGCTTCCTCATAAAGGAAATATTTGTCATCCCTTTCCTCTTAATCAGGCCCATCATAACGTGAGCCGGCCTTCTGGGCTTTGGGCCTTGTTGTCCATCTAACCCGCCCGTCGGGTTACTAATGAGTCGCCAATATCGAGCGGGTTATCTATGAATCGCCAAGCTCCAGGCGGGTCACTTAGTGAGTCGTCCAGTCAGGGCGGGTCACTAGTGAGTCGCCAAGTCCGGCCGGGTTATACATCCGGCCGGGTTACACCGCAGGGTATATCCCCGACATTAGCCCCCAAGTTTAGATTGGATTTATCCATGGTAAACTTATGCTGCAAAATAAACAAAAGAACAAATTTTACAGATTATGTTCCGGGTTACATATTCTTGTAAGTCGGCACCTGATCATCCTTAAGTCCTTGACATTTCTTTCTTGATATGTATCCATGATCTCATAGCAAATCTCCTTAGCAGATATATCCCAATTTTAGCAATGCAAAAGATCCAGATACTTCCTTTGAGAAATCCGGGTCAACAGGCCAGCTTCAGAGTCAATTTGCTGACATTGGTCTCTTGTTGAGAAATATTATAAGAAATAATCCATTTGAGTCGGTTTCCAAAGCTCTGGCTTAATAAACATATTGGACTCAAGATTCATCTGGTGATCCGCCGATTTAAAGATGTAGAGGTTGGCTAGTTATAACTGCCAAAATTGTCGGCTTGTAAATATTGATAGCACCGGGTAATAACTGTTTCCGACACCGGGTCATAATTATTGGTGACACCGGATCAATCTGACCTACTCAAAACTAAGAATTTGGAGATTTTTTTCCTTATATGTATATCACCTGTAGCCCCCAAGTACCGGGTTGTCATGCTTGCAGCAACCTAGGACTTGTAATTGCCTTATGCTCATAAAACTTCAACCAGTGTAGCCCCCAAGGGACGGCTTAGTAAGATATCACTGAGCTGGGACTTTGTATATAATTCATTGATAATAACATCATATGATGTAATCTCCACCATGGGGCTTGAGCCCACGTCCACAAAGTTAAGAGCTTTGCGCTTTACCAACTGAGCAATGGATCCTTCAATATAATGGATTAAGACTTGTGTACCTTGAACTATTGACAGGAGCAATTGGTAGCCCCAAGGGCCGGCTCATTATGATGTGATGAGTCGGGTCTTCAATGAGGTGAGCAAAAATGACTTTGCATTAGCCCCCAAGTGCCATGGTGCATGCTGGCAGTGACATGGGACTTGCATATTTGATGTAATCTCAACTTGAATAATGTAGCCCCCAAGTGCCGGGTTGTAAGCCTACAGCGACTCGGGACTATTCCTTCCATTGTAGAATAAATCATATCCATTGATAAAATAATAGCTGTTGCGCTAAAGCGACTTTGAAAACCTCAGTCATAACACTGGTTATTGATAATCACAATAGAAATCCAGCCATGTTGGCTATTCAAGATTTGAATAATATAATCCGGTATGAAAACCTCAATCATTCAATATCATCATGAAAATCCAGCCAGTTTTGGCTATTAAAGATTTGAATACCTCATCGGTTGACAAGTAAATCCGGAGTTTAAATACCTGGCGGCTTTTGGCCGATGATGACTTAATGCGCATTCATTGTAAGCCGGAATTTTTATAACCCGGTGGCCTATAGCCCTTGAGCAAATCAATAACTGATAACCCTTTTGAGACACCAATTTCAATGATGAGCTTGGACTGAAGCATTTATATAAGTCATAATTCTGCAAATTCTGCACAGAGTTTAAACAACATATGCCCTGGCGACTTAACGTCAAGAGCCAGGGCGGGTAACCACCCAAATGTAGTCTTATCCTGCACACAAGTAGATTACAAGACCCCTATGATCCTTTGAATGATACCGCCGGTTTATGTGACCCGGACAGTGAAGTTGATTCTGTAAGAGTCGACACATATGATATTTGTGACAACTCAAATACTTACGATCGTATAAAAACAGATAAAAAATTTGAGGCTTCTTATTCGAATACGATCAGTAAACCGTTCCAAAGGGGTTAAGCTAAGATTCGAATACGATCATATAGCCCCCAGTGGCGTTGGCGTTGCCGATCAAAGTGGGTATCGACAGCTATGTTCTCTTTGGTTCGAATACGACCTATGTTTGAACAGGAAGCCCCCAAATGACCTTTAAAAGTTGTTTAATGACGCTGATTTGAATACGATCCACGTCGATTCCCAAAGGGGTTGAGCTATGATTCGGATACGATCAAGAAGCCCCGAAGTAGGTTCAGCAGTTTGGTAATCAAAAGGGTATCGACAGTTATGTTCTCTTTGGTTCGAATACGACCTATGTTTGAACAGGAAGCCCCCAAGTGACCATATAAGTTTTGGCATTGCGCCGATCAAGAGGGTACTGATAGCTATGCCCGATGAGCAGGAAGCCCCCAAGTAATCATAATAAGATAAGCCGTAAGGCAGGATACCTATGTTTTGAACCGTGCATCATGACAGCAAGTTCTCTTTGGTAACCATTAATTTGTCTGAGAACTCGAACTTTTCGCGAGATTAATTCTTTTTGAACCGGAAGTTTAAACCGGATTTGAAAGCTTCAAAACTTTGGGAGAGATAAGTTTACCTTGAGCCGGATTTGAACCGGATTTGAGAGCGTCAAAGCCTTCCGGTAAATAAATTTCCCTTGAACCGGTTTTAAAACCAGATATTAAGAGTGTCAGTGCTTTGTGGGAGAGAGATGTCTCTTGAACCGGATTTTAAACCAGAGTCCTTTTTTAAGCCGGAAATTTTCTGATGGCCTTTAAATTTTTTCACCAATATAGCGGTAGCCTCGGGAACCGGGTTACCTTCCCTCCAATGACCCGGAGTTTTTGAATCCATTGAAACTGGCTAATTTGTCTGAGCCTTACCATTGTAGCCCCCGAGTCTCAAGATGACTCGAAGAGTTGGCTTGAGATTCTCCATATTTGACCATAGCAAAAGGTGTATATTATTGACGCTGATAACACGATGTGAATCCGCAGAAGGTCGAGGTGACTGTGGCGGTTATAAATGATCCCTTATGAACCGTGTCAGCAACTCGGCCAATGGTTCCTTCCAACTGGTTGTTTGAAGTTAACCAAACCGTAGTGGCAGCGACTTGTGCATCTGCCCATTGAGCCATCCGGTGCAGACGACGGCTGATAACACATGATAATTTACCTCCAATTTGTTGGAAGAAAACCGGGCTTCCCAAGTAGTGACTTGCTCATAGTCAATAAACAGCTCATGCCGACAGGTGCGACCCGATGTGTTGATGTAGACCCGGTCGTGAGAGACGGACGGCAAAGACGACCGCAACATCTGAAGTGGCATAGATAGATGAACCGGCCATGGCATTATAAGCCAGTGCGGACGGGCAAGTTGTCCTCCTTGTTGTAAGCCGGCGTGGTCGCGAGAGACGGCCACGGTGTTCTAAACCAGTGCGGGAGTCCGTTGAGTAATAACGACCACCTGTGCCAAAAGATGTTGGCGTGCCTTCATCTCCGCGGTATAATATCACTTTTTGTCATAAATAATTGCCCTGCATAAACAATATTGCAGACCAAGGCAAAGATAAACTTGTTCTTTGACAAAAACAACATGTGATAATAAAATAAAGTTGGATGGGTATCACCTGATTTGTTTAGACGACAGATGATTCGTTTATTGCGACAGAGGTGGCTCAGGCAGACCGGAGACTCAATATAACCCCGACGGCTCAACGCGGCGGGGGCGGCTCGCATATGTCCATTGGCTCTAATTTATTGATATATATATATATATATATATATATATATGTTGATCTACATATATATATTTGAGTAGTTACTTTTGTTCTTAAAGTCACGGGAGAAGTCATGTTGCAAGTAATCATGTGAACTTGATATGTGTTCGATATTTTGATGATATGGATGTTGTGATTCCCTTAGTGGTGTCATGTGAACGTCGTCTACATGACACTTCACCTTATTAGGGCCTAAGGGAATGCATTGTGGAGTATGATAACCCACAAATATATGGGATCGCAATAGTTTTCGAGAGTAGAGTATTCAACCCAAATTTGTAGATTCGACACAAGGGGAGCGAAAGAATATTTGCAAGTATTAGCAGCTGAGTTGTCAATTCAACCACACCTAGACATTAATTATCTGCAGCAAAGTGATTAGTAGCAAAGTAGTATGATAGTTTTGATAGTAGTAGCAACAACAATAGTAACAGTAATAGTGATAGAAGTAGTTTTGTAGCAAGTGCAGCAGTAACAATAGCGGTAGTAACTTAGTAGAAACAATATGTAGGAAAATTGTAGGCATTGGATCGGCAATTTGTTGGATGATATTCATCATGAGACAATCATAATCTAGGGCGATACGGCACTAGCTCCAGTTCATAAATATAATGTAGGCATGTAGTCCGTAAATAGTCAGGCGTGCTTATGGAAAGAACTTGCATGCCATCTTTTGTCCTACCCTCCCATGGAAGCGGGGTCCTATTGGAAAATAAGGGATATTAATGCCTCCTTTTAATAGAGAACCGGAACAAAGCATTAGCATACAATGAATACATGAACTCCTCAAACTACGGTCATCATCGAAAGTGGTCCCGACTATTGTCACTCTGGGGTTGCCAGATCATAACATGTAGTAGGTGACTATAACTTGCAAGATCGGATCTAGAACCTATATATAATGGTGATAACATAAACAGTTCCGATCTGAAATCATGGCACCTGGGCCCAAAGTGACAAGCATTAAGCATGTCAAAGTCATAACAACATCAATCTTAGAACATAATGGATACTAGGGATCAAGCCCTAACAAAACTAACTCGATTACATGATGAATCTCATCCAACTCCTCACCGACCAGCGAGACTACGAAGGAATTACTCACTCCCGGTGGGGAGCATCATGGAATTGGCAATGGAGAAGGGTTGGCGACGAAGATCGAAGATCCCCCTCTCTGGAGCCCCAAACGGACTCCAGATCAGGCCTCTCGATGAAGAACAGGAGACGGTGGCGGCTCCGTCTTGTGAAATGCGATAATTCATTCCCCCCCTTTTTTTGGAAAAATAGAATTTTATAGTGTCGGTTTCAGGGTCTGCGGGGCCACCAGGTGGGGACAACCCACCTAGGTGCTTGTGGAGGGGGTGGCGTGCCCTGGTGAGTTGTGCCCACCCAGGTGCCCCCCTTCGGTGGTTCTTGGCTCCAGAAATTATCTTTTATTGTACAAAAAATCCTCGTAAAGTTTCGTTCCATTCTGAGAACTTTTATTTCTACACAAAAACAACACTATAGTAGTTCTGCTGAAAACAGCGTCAGTCCAGGTTAGTTTCATTAAAATCATGCAAATTAGAGTCCAAAACAAGGGGAAAAGCGTTAGGAAAAGTAGATACAATGGAGATGTACCAGCGTAGTTATTAGATGATGAGTTGCTAGAGTGACAAAAGCTTAAACCCTAGTTTATGCGCTACTTCGTAAGGGGCCGATTTGGATCCAAAAGTTTAATGCTATGGTTATGTTTTATCTTATTTTTCTCATAGTTGAGGATGCTTGCGAGGGGGTTAATCATAAGTAGGAGGTTTGTTCAAGTAAGAACAACACCTAGGCACCGATCCACCCACATACCAAATTATCAAAGTGGTGAACATGAATCAAGCCAACATGATGAAAGTGATATGGTGAAATTCCCAGGCACCCTCGAGAACGCTTTGCTTATTATTAGAGACCGTCTTATCCTATCCTTTGCCTCAAAAGGATTGGGCTATCTTGCTGCACTTTATTTACCATTACCGTTACTTGCTTGTTACAAATTATCTTGCTACCAAACTACTTATTACCAATAATTTTAGTGCTTGTAGACATTACCTTGCTGAAAACTGCTTGTCATTTCCTTCTGCTCCTCATTGGGTTCGACGACACTCTTACTTATCGAAAGGACTACGATTGATCCCCTATGCTTGTGGGTCATCAGTGGACAATAGCTTGGCACCGTGATAGTGGAAATATTACTCCTGGTAAGCAAATAATTTTAACTCCAGGAGAATATATTACACACGACCTGACATTTGAGTGACACTTCCAATTATTTGTTTCCTATTATAAAAATCATTCTCTTTGGAAATTCTAGGTTGGATGATTAGTAGTTAAGGATAAATTATGACCCATTTTCAAGTACCATGTTGCATACACAGATGTGAAATTGTTGTTTAGAAATTGAAGCATAAGTTGTTTGCGTTGGAACATACTATTTAGGGGTTGTTTCAGAATTGTTTCATTTTATTTATTAAAACTATGTTCTAGTTTAGTCCGCACTATGATGTAGGAGTTAATCAAGCTATCAAAACCAATAGGTACAAGCATATTAGAGGCCATACACGAATCTATATATGGAAGTGGAAACCGAAGTTATGTATGAAGGATGCCCAATAGATGTTACCATTAAAACAGGCAAATTTTCTTATGTAGTTGTTGTAGTTGGTGAGGTTCCCTATGCAGAAAGCTTGGGGGGATAGAACTGACCTTAGTATTCCATTAAATGGTTCTGATCTTATTACTCGTGTTGCTAGTAAAGTCCCTACCCTAGCGATTGTTATTTCTGGAAGGACCTTCGTTATTGAGCCACGAGTTGTTTAGAAGGTAGATGCTCTAGTTGCTGCTTGGCTGCCTGGAAGTGAGGGCATGGGAGTTGCTGATTGCCTCTTTGGAGACCATGATTTTTTGGGCACGTTGCCTGTAACTTGGTTTAGTTATGATGATCAACTACCTATAAATATTGGAGGTGTTGACTATGATCCATTATTTCCTTTTGGATATGGGCTGAAATGTTCAAAAGCCTTGGAGATTTAGCATGATGTCATGAAATATTTGTTGGTCATACATTTGAATTGCCAGAATATTGTTACATGTGTGTGTTGTATAGTTGAGTATTGTGTTATGTACAAGAGAAATAAAGTCATGTTGTCGAGTACATGGTATAAGGTCTTCAAGACATAATTTGTCTGTTACTACTTCTACTATAAGTATATCATTTCAAATACTTGAATTTAACTAGGTACAACTCGCTGCCAAATAATATGGCCCTTGAATTTGCTAGAGCATGAACAAGGTGACCTGTTAGTCTATTATTTTAAGCCATGAATCATAGAACAACGGTTCCATGACCTTTCTTTATAAATTAAAAAAAATCATATATACACAATAAGGAAGAGGATGAAAGATAGAAAGTACAAGAAAATCATCCAATGGCAGTTCTAGGGATCATCATGATAAAAAAAAGTGAAAATCAATTCTAGACACCATCATCAAAGATGGTAATCGATCCACCTATTCAAGCTCTAAGTATATTTGCTCTTGATCCCATGACCTAGCAAAGTAATGTCCTAATGGAGGAATTTCCAAACAGTGATGGTTGGGGCTTCATTTTTCAATATGTTTTTATTTCTTTGGATATTCCAACATCCCAGGTAATACTATCCATTTTTTGTATCTAATCAGTATATTTCTGGATGCATTTTTGGGTGTATTTTGAATCATGACTAATATTTGGATAGGAAGGTAATAATTGATGCAACATGACTAATATTTGAATAGAAGTGTAATACTATTTAACTCATGTCATAGAACAAGTTACTACTCCAACATCGATACAAGGATGTGATAAATCATTAGAGGTTAAATCAGTGGTTTTGATTTTTTTTACTATCCGACCGTTTTGATTACTGCCACACATTATGGTGGCGGATATACTAGCTACCTCCATAGTCACCAGTAGTATAGCATAAGTAGAAAAAGGGTCAAATGTGAGACACATTAGTGCCGGTTTGAATTTGAGCCGGCACTAATGTGTCCATTAGTGTCGGTTCCAACGGCTAGCCAGGAGGATCTCTTTAGTACCGGTTCATGGTGAACCTTTAGCACCGGTTCGTGCCACGAACCGGTACTAAAGAGAGTAGTGGCAGGATGTTGTCAGTCTGGGGCCCCTCCAGCACCTTTAGTACTGGCCGGTACTAAAGGTCGCCCTACATAAAGCCTTCGTCCACCCGAGCTCGCTCTGCTCTTCCCCTTTCCCCTCGCCTCTCTGTTCTTCCTCTTCTCCCCTCGATCTCATCACACATTTTGCCCAAATTTTGTCAAGATTTGAAGGCCCCCATCCATTCAAGTGATCACAAAGGTTAGGAACTTTTTCCTTTCGTCTCTCATTGCTAGATTAGCTCTTGCAATGCTTTATATAGTGATTAATTTGTGGGTTTTAGTAATTTGGGAGGAATTATATGTGGTAGTATATTTGATTTATATGCAATTTGAGCTTAAAATAACTCTTAGTTTGCATATGTAGGTGTGGTTTACTTAGTGCCTTCCCGTCTGCGTCATAACTACCGTCGATCGTCCGCACCGACCCGTCGCTGGCACCACCTTGTGGTGAGCCTCTTGTTCTTATCTTTTTATATATAAAAAATCATGTTTGTGTGATTTAGATATATAGTTAGTTTTATAATTATCTTACCCATACGTTGTTTGTTATACATAGTGCCATGGTTTTGATATCCGTCCCCGTCGGCCCTCGTCCGTGTTATGATTCGGATGTGGTATATTCTCTTTTAAAACTATTTGTTGCATTTCGTGTTTATGCAAAATTGTGCCCATGAAGTTGACATAGATATTTTTATCTAGGAGGTATGTGAACCGGAAATTCCAACCGACCCTATTGTCGAGAGGTTAAATTTAGTTGAAAGAGAAAACAAGTATTTGAAAGAAAAATTGAAAAGAATTGAGGGGGAGAAGATGGAAGTGGAGTTGCATGTTGCCGATGTCATCAATGATCACAAGATCAAGATGGAGAAAATGCGGTTGAAGATTAGAAAGATTAGAAAATATGCCATTGATAGTGTGGCTTGGTATCATTATGCTGTTGGATCAATTGTTACCTTAGTTGCGATCTTGATTGCATTTGTTGTTGCATTTAAATTCTTTAGCTAGAGAGTTATTTTTATGTTGCATTTAAGTGTTGTATATGAACTTTATGTATGAACTTGTATTAATTTGGTCTATTCGGTGGTGTGTAATGAAGATGCGCCGGCAATGGATGTACGATGACCGATGCTCTCCCCAGTTCATTAATGGCGTGCATACTTTTCTAATTGCGGCTCAGGCAAACAAGCGGGCGGATGGTTTTATGCCTTGTCCATGTGCTGGCTGTAAGAATGGTCACGATTACTCTAACTCAAGAACCATTCACGTCCACCTGTTTGAGTCCGGTTTCATGCCCCACTATAATGTTTGGACCAAGCATGGAGAAAGAGGGGTTATGATGGAAGACAATGAAGAAGAAGAGGATGACGATAGCTATCCTAGCCATGGGTTCCCTGAATACGATGATACAACAATGGGGGAGGAAGCTGAGCCGGCCGTGCGGGAAGAAGCTGAAGAAGAGGCATCAGATGAGCCCGCTAATGATCTAGGTCGGGCCATTGCCGATGCAAAGAGAAACTGCGCAAGTGAAAAGGAGAAGAAGAAGTTGCAGCGCATGTTAGAGGATCACAGGAAATTGTTGTACCCGAATTGCGAAGGTAACAAGAAAAAGCTGGGCACCACACTATAATTGCTGCAATGGAAGGCAGAGAATGATCTATCTGACAAGGGATTTGGAAAGTTGCTGGTAATGATAAAGAATATGTTTCCAAAGGACAACGAATTGCCTGAGAGTACGTATGAAGCGAAGAAGGCTGTCTGCCCTCTAGTTTTAGAGGTGCAGAAGATACATGCATGCCCTAATGACTGCATCCTCTACCGCGATGAGTACGAGGATTTGAACGCGTGCCCGGTATGTGGTGCATTGCGCTATAAGATCAGCTGCGATGACCCTGGTGATGTCGAGGGCGAGCGCCTCAGGAAGAAGATTCCTGCAAAGGTGATGTGGTATGCTCCTACAATACCACGGTTGAAATGTTGTTCCAAAACAAAGAGCATGCGAAGGCGATGCGATGGCACGGAGAAGACCGTAAGAAAGACGGAAAGTTGAGAGTACCCGCTGATGGGTCGCAGTGGAGAAAAATTGAGAGAAAGTACAGGGAGGAGTTTGCAGGTGACCCAAGGAACATATGGTTTGGTCTAAGAGCAGATGGCATTAATCCTTTTGGGGAGCAGAGTAGCAACCATAGCACGTGGCTTGTGACTCTATGTTTGTATAACCTTCCTCCTTGGTTGTGCATGAAGCGGAAGTTCATTATGATGCCAGTGCTCATCCAAGGCCCTAAGCAACCCGGCACGACATTGATGTGTACCTAAGGCCATTAGTTGAAGAACTATTATAGTTGTGGAATGGAAAAGGTGTACGTGCGTGGGATGAGCACAAATAGGAAGAATTTGACCTAAAGGCGTTGCTGTTCGTGACCATCAATGATTGGTCTGCTCTCAGTAACCTTTTAGGATAGACAAACAAGGGATACCGCAGATGCACGCACTATTTGGATGATACCGATAGTATATATTTGGATAGTTGTAGGAAGAATGTGTACCTGGGACATCGTCGATTTCTGCCAAGCAGGCATCCCGTAAGAAAGAAAGGCAAGCATTTCAAAGGTGAGGCGGATCACCGGACGAAGCCTCGCCACCGTACTGGTGCTGATGTACATGATATGGTCAAGGATTTGAAGGTAATCTTTGGAAAGGGTCCTGACGGACAACCTGTTCCGAAGGACGCTGACGGACGTGCACCCATGTGGAAGAAGAAATCTATGTTTTGGGACCTGCCATATTGGAAAGACCTAGAGGTCCGCTCCGCAATCGACGTGATGCACGTGAGGAAGAATCTTTGTGTGACCCTGCTTGGCTTCTTGGGCGTGTATGGGAAGACAAAATATACACCAGAGGCACGGGAGGACCAACAACGTATGCACTGAAAAGGCGGCATATATCAGGGTCAGGCCAGCTATGCTCTTACCAAAGAAGAGAAGGAAATCTTCTTTGAATGCCTGCTCAGTATGAAGGTACCGTCTGGCTTCTCGTCGAATATAAAGGGAATAATAAATATGGCAGAGGAAAAGTTCTAGAACCTAAAGTCTCATGACTTCCACGTGATTATGACGCAACTGTTGTCGGTTGCATTGAGGGGGCTTCTACCAGAAAACGTTCGATTAGCCATTGTGAAGCTATGTGCATTCCTCAATGCAATCTCTCAGAAGGTAATCGATCCAGAAATCATACCAAGTTACAAACTGATTTGGCGCAATGTCTTGTCAGTTTCGAGTTGGTGTTCTCACCATCCTTCTTCAACATCATGTCGCACGTCCTAGCTCAGCTTTACAAAGAGATTAATGTTTTGGGTCCTGTATTTCTACACAATATGTTCCCCTTTGAGAGGTTCATGGGAGTCTTGAAGAAATATGTTCATAACCGTGCTAGGCCAGAAGGAAGCATCTCGGAGGGCCATGAAAATGAGGAGGTCATTGAGTTTTGTATTGACTTTATTCCTGACCTTAAGCCGATTGGTGTTCCTGAATCGCGGTTAAAGGGCAGACTGGATGGAAAAGGCACGCAAGGAGGGGATCAAATAATATGTATGGATGGGCATTCTCTCACTGAAGCACACAACACAGTTCTACAGAATTCCGCCTTGGTGTCTCCGTATATGGAGGAACACAAGAATTTTCTACTCCAAACACCTGGAGCAGTCTGATGACTGGATTACACGTGAACAAACGAGGACTTTCGCCGGTTGGTTGCAGACACGTGCCATGCATGATGGAGATATTGAAGATGACATGTACTCGCTGTCCCAGTTACCATCTTCGAATATAATGACTTTCAAAGGGTACGAGATAAATGGGAATACATTTTACACGATCGCCCAATATAATGACTTTGATGCAACAACCAACACGAGAAAGGAAACATATTATGGTTACATAGAGGACAGATGGGAACTTCACTATGGAGGTGGTTTGAAGGTCCCTTTGTTTCAGTGCAAATGGGTCAATATGACACGAGGCGGGGTAACGGAAGACCCGCAGTACGGAATGACAACAGTGAATCTCAACAATCTTGCGTATGCAGACGAAGCATTCATCCTAGCCAATGATGTGGCGCAGGTTTTCTATGTGAAAGACATGTCTACCAGGCCAAGAAAAAGAAAAGATAAGGAAGCAAATTTATCATACGATGAGCCAAAGCGCCACATATTTCTTTCAGGGAAAAGAAACATCGTGGGAGTGGATGACAAGACAGACATGTCAGAAGATTATGAAAAGTTTGATGAAATTGCTCCATTCAAAGTGAATATTGATCCGAGCATCTAGTTAAATGATGAAGATTGTCCATGGTTACAGCGCAAAGGGACACACGCGAAGAAAAAGTTTCACACCCAAAGATCCCACACTGGCATGTGATAGGCTTCACCATCATCACTTTCTTCTGTAGTGACTTTCCAGACTTATATATCTAGAAAGTGCCGCTTCGAACAAACCGGAGGGAATCTTTGTAATAGTTAGGGTACTTATGTGTTTTGGTATTTGAAAGCGATCAAATTTTATGTGCAAAAACTGGATGCACTTCGTCTACAAATTAGTTTGTCAAATAATTCAAATTTAAACTATTCAAATTTGAAAACTACTGGCACTAACAGAAAGTTTGTATTTTTTTGTAACTATAGAAAAAATATTCAGAAATAAATAAATGAAAATAAATAAAGTAGAAAAGAAAAAAAACTAAAATTTTGTTGAGACAAAAACTAATTTTTTTAAAACTATTCAAATTTGAAAACTACTCGCACTAACAGAAAGTTTGTAATTTTTGTACCTAGAGAAAAAATATTCAGAAATAAACAAATGAAAATAAATAAAGTAGAAAAGAAAAAAAAACTAATTTTTTGTTGAGACAAACACTAAATTAAAAAATAAACTATTCAAATTTGAAAACTACTCGCACTAACAGAAAGTTTGTAATTTTGTACCTAAAGAAAAAATATTCAGAAATAAATAAATGAAAATAAGTAAAGTAGAAAAGAAAAAAAACTAATTTTTTGTTGAGACAAAAACTCAATAAAAAAAGCCCACCTACTGGGCCATAGCGGCCTGCATACGACTAGAAACCCAACCTGTAGTTGGGTCAGGATGCAGGCCCGCTAGCCCAGTAGGCCCAACAGGGCAGAGTAGCACAGGTAGGCCCAGAAGGCGTGCTTTAGAGAGGAGCTCAATGCAGTGCCCGCGCCGGGGCTTATAAACTGGCCTCGGCGCTCCTCGACTAGCGAGGTGGGACTAAACTTGCGCACCGCCTGGAGCCAGCGCACCCCCTTTAGTACCGGGTCGTGGCTCCAACCAGTACTAAAGGGGAGGGGCCTTTAGTACCGGTTGTAGCCACCACCTGATACTAAAGGGGGTGCGCTTCCCGCCGCTTTGCCTGGCCAAAACAAACCTTTAGTACCGGTTGGTGGCTCCAACCGGTACTAAAGGTAGGTTCTATATAAGAGAGCACTTCAAAAAAATTCGTCAGTTCGTTCCCTCTGCTTCTTCTCCTCATCTGCCCCATCGCCGCCGCCCCTCGTTGCCGCCCCCGTTGTCGCCCCTGTTGCCGTCCCCGTCGCTGTCCGTCACCGTCGCCGCCGCCCCTGTCCCCATCCCCTCTGCCTCGCCGTCCGTCGCGCACCTCGTCGTTATCGTCGCCTCGCCGTCCGCGCTATGAGCCCCTCTCCCCGGCCCCTCTCCTCCCTCCAATCGAAGCCGCCGCGCCGCCAGGGCGCGCTCGTGTGCGTGGACACACACACGCGCACACACACACACGCGCGCGCACACACATTTAGTTTTTAGTTTTTAGTTTTTTCTATTTTTAGTTTTTTTAGTTTTTTCTGTTTTTATACACATGTTTTAGATGAATTAATTAATTAGATTAGATTAATGTCAAATAGTATATAGAAATATTAGAAATGTTAGAAATTTTAGAAATGTTAGTTTTAGCTAGATGAATTAGATTAATTTCAAATTGTTATAGAAATGTTAGTTTTTAGTTTCTTATAATTTTAGTTACACAAATTTAGAATTTGCATATAAGAAATCACAATCCAATCATTTAAAAAATGTTACTTTTGCGGCATATAGTATTTGTTCTCGACGATGCCCGGCCCGCATCCTCGCCGTCGACCCGTTCGCGACGACGTCCTGCTTCAGAGGACCCATGTCCGGGACTGGGCTCCGCCGGGCTGGCATTGGGAGGTGCTATTTTCAGGGGCTCTTCGCTTGGTGAGTAACTCGGGTCCCGTCGTCGACCCTGAGCTCCTTTGGTGGCGTTCTCGTGGGCCACTTTCGGTGCGGAGGGAGCTGGCCCTGCCGGAGGTGGTGCGTCACCGTGTTAGGGAGGAGGATGAGCACGTCCGTCGGTACATGGCTGCTATGGACGTCAGGTTCTCCAATACCTGGAAGGGTCTTTGGGGAGATGACCGGAGCTATGATCCTGTGATGGTTCCTTCTCTTTGGGTGTCCACCGCCCGCGCCTCGGGAACCGTGAGTGGTCTGGATTATTCTATAGTATTCAATCTTTATTAGCTAGCTAGCTAGTGATGTCGTATTAGATATATAATATTCGAGACGATGTATTCGATATTATATATTATTCGAGACGATGCATATTATGTACTATGATTCAGGATTTCCTCTTATTGATTGCATGCATGCATATTGTAATTTGAATACTAAATTGTTTTATATTTCTTCTAGATTTGTTAAATAAAAGCTATGGCGGACAATACCGGCAGAGAGGGAGAAGAGGCCATGTTCGATATCATACGCTCCCCTCGCGCACCAGATAATCGAAATGAAGAAGATGACGGCTCCCAATATCTGAACAATACCGGGGAGGGTGATGATATGATATTCGATCGCGACGACCGAATTGATGAAGTCATGGATTATGATGGCGAAGAAATTAATGATTATGATGGCGACGAAATTAATGATTATGATGACGACAAAATTAATGATTATGATGGCGAAGAAAATGTTGATCTTGATAAAACAGAGACCGACGAGGTATATTTATATAAGCAGGCATCTGATGATCATCGCATGTTTTAAATGATTTGAAGATATATTAACAGATCGATCTTTCTTCTTTTCAGCCCTCTGGATCGAGCAAATCTTCTACAGACAGAGTGCGAGGCAAGGGAAAAAAGTTGAAGGAGGGCGTAAAGTACAACATCAAGGCCACCAATACTAATGGCGAACCAATAGAGCCTAAGAACATTGCGAACAAGTTCGTTCTCAGTGCGGAGTACTTGTGAAGGACAAACTCCCGATCTCCCTTCAAGAATGGAAAAGGCCATCAAAGCCCCGTCCAGATCTTACTTTTGTCGATGACAGAGCAAAAAATGCGCTTTGGGAAGAACTCATGGAACATTTCACCCTACCAGCTCATTTCACAGCTGCAGATGTGGAGAAAGTCAAGGACGCTGCTCTTAGGAAGATGGCAATTGCATTCAACAACCACAAGAAAACTATATGGAAGGACTACATCAAAGCAGGAAAGAAGACTCCAGAATTCAAGAGAACACTCAAGAACCAAAGAGAACACTGGGACGATTTCGTGAAATTCAAGGTATCAGGATTATCTAAGGAACGGTCCAGAAAAAACAAGGCCAATGCCGCCAAAAAGGAGCAATTCCATAGGCTAGGGCCAGGTGGCTACGCGGTGGCAATGCCTAAGTTGGATAAGTCTGAGCAAGAGATGGTGGATGCAGGGGTCACTCTAGTTACTAGGAGCTGCCCCCCCAGGTGCAGAAGTTGGTTCTATGCGCATGGGGGGCATTGGACCCGAAGACATGCTTGGTTTCGAAGAAGGCAAGTCTTGAAGGAGCCGATGAAAAGTTAGTTGAAGCAATAGAAGAAGCTCGAATGGGGGTGTTCACGCCCAACAGAGAGAGCGACGAGCTTACGCGCGCCCTAGGAAATCCTGAACACCCAGGAAGAACACGAGGCAAGGGCGTTGTTTCGTGGTATGAGGGCTTTTCTGAGTGGAACACCAACTATAGAAGCCGTGCGAGAAGGAAGATGGAGGAGGGGAAGAAGAAGAAGCTGGAGGACGAGCAGAGGAAGCAAGAAGCAGAATGGCTTCAAGGCCTAGAATCAGCACACGCGGACTTGGCACTCAAATTCCAGAGGCAGCAGGAGAAGATCGACTCGCTTAGCCAGGAAAGGGGGTCTCAGCAGCGGCCGCAGCTAGCGCATGATCCAGCATTGGATAGCACCGTCCCATCCATGCTGAGAAGCAGCGTGGGTTCCGCCCCGGGCTACGCACTGCTGGATAGATACCTTGTGGATGACATCAAGGAGAACACTAACTGTGAGCTACACTTCAAAGTAAAGAACATATCCCTGAAGGCAGCGGACGCCGTTGCTTATACAAATCCCCCCGGAGCAACCTACCATTGCCAAACAATTCCAGCCGGCTATGCTTGTGTCATGGTTGAGGAGGTGGTGGACCGTTATTTAGGGCTACAGCTTGACATTTCTGGAGGTGACGAGGAGCACACACTGGGAGAGGCCATACATCGTATCATCCTATGGAGAAAGGATTGCATCATCTTTCCAAGACCACCGACACCGCTTCAGCTAGAGCTTGAAATTCCAGGAGGTGATGAGGAGCATACGACTCACACTCCTCCAACGCGTGAGGCCACTCCTCCTGCTTCAACTCAGCCAACGCGGGAGGCCACTCCTCCTGCTTCAACTCAGCCATTGCGTGAGGCCACTCCTCCTGCTTCAATTCAGCCAACACGTGAGGCCACTCCTCCTCCTTCAACTCAGCCAACGCGTGAGGCCACTCCTCCTCCAAGTCCACCAACGTGTGCCACTCCTCCTCCAAGTCCGACACCGCGTTAGCCATCTCCGCTGCCTCAGCAATCGCGAAAGAGAGCCACCACGGCTATGGTGCGTAGTGCTACAAGTCGAGCTAGTACAGGAGGTACAGGCGGAGGCAAGCAATTTCAATACGGTCCAAAAAGCCTCGCGCCTCTTCCGTAGAGGCCTTACGACATGACCAAGGAGAAAAATGATGCCATAGTGAAGGCCCAAGTGGAGGCCCATTTCGCACCAAAACCGGCACCGCCGCCAAGGGAGAAAGTGCCCGAGGAGAAGATTGACCACTTTATTGGTATGGCGCGACCACTAGCTCCCAAGCCTATTGACTCAGACTATGAGCGCCAAATCAGGAAGGCACATCGAGCACGACAACAGGCCGGGTCGAGCTCGAGCTCGAGCCAAGCAGCTGGCCAAAAATGTGGGAAAACCGTTCCCCAGCTAGGAGAACAGGCGGCGCAATCGATCCCCCCACTTGTTGTACCAACACACGAGAGTACCAGCGCCGGTCAGCTGGTAATAACCGAGGAGTATAGACAGAACGCTGACATGCTCGGCATCACTGTTGAACAACTCCTCGAGATTGAGCCCATGCCTAAGCTTAAAGAGGAGGAGATAAAATGGAAATATGCCCGCGGCAAACCTTTGATAAGGCCTGAGGAGGTCAAGAACCTCCCAACGAGAATGTATCAATTGCATGATTGGTACATGAAAATTACCAAGAGTAGCAATCGAGAGGGCCTCATGGTGAAAGTCAAGGAAGAGTATTGCTTCCATAAGCTAGCTTTATCCATTGAGTATTCAGAACTATTTCAGTTATTCCATCAAGACGCACTCGACAAATCCATCATCAGTTTGTATTGTCTGTAAGTGATTTCTTTCCGTAATTCAAGTCTCAAGCTAGCTGTACTTCTCATTGATCGATCATTACCTGTAATTATCCTCACTATATTCTTTTCTGTGGTATATTATGCAGGATGAAGATGTATGAAATGAAAAAAGCTGGACGCTATGGCATTGGGTTCATTGACCCAAATACCATTAATGAAGAAACATGGGGATATGCATGGTATCAAACAGAGGTAGAGAGAAACATGCTAGAGTTCTTGAAGCGCCTCAATACCAATGAACATATACTACTTCCTTACAACTACATGTGAGTCACACTGTCTTGTACTTCAAATTCTGTTTTTAGTTACTAGCTAGCTAGATATTAATAATTAAGTGTATAGGGTTTAGGATAGTTGATGAGTGTTATGCACATGCCTGCTTAATTAAGACATGCAAACGTGTGTGCATGCAGTTTCCATTGGATCTTGTTAATCATTAAAGTTGACGAAGGAACAATTGAAGTACTGGACACACTACTTAAAGAGAAGAGAGATTACACAACCATGAAGGGGATAGTCAACAGGTGATTTCAATCATTATTAACTATATGTCGGCCTCTTTAATTAGTTCGTCATTTCCTGATATCAACTATTTAATAACTTGTTTATTCATTTTCTTTGCCGGCGGGCAGTGTCGTGGTTCTAAGTCTGACAGTAGAAAGGGGGGTAGGTATGGAGAGGCAAGATCCTAGCTATGGAGTAGTTGTATACGTGAGAGATTTACGAGTTCAGGCCCTTCTCGGAGGAAGTAACAGCCCTACGTCTTGGAGCCCGGAGGCGGTCGACTGGATTATATGTGTATGAATTATAGGGGTGCGAACCCTTTACACTGAGGAGGGGGGTGGCTTATATAGAGTTCGCCAGACCCCTCCGGCCCTCAGTTATGCAGGGTTTAAAGTACATTAAGACAGGGGGTTACTGGTAACTCCCACATAAAGTGCTATGAAGACTATTAAAGCTACTTAATGACAGACCGTTGCGTGCAGAGTGACTTTAGGTCTCCTGGCCGTCGAGTGGTTAGCTTCATGGTCGAGTGGTTATCTTCATCGTCGAGTGTCCTAGAGTCCGTCGAGTGGATCACCTCTAGGTCGACTGATAGGTAGTTTCTTCTAGAGATGTCCTTGGGTAGGGTAGCTTAGACAGGTCCATGACCCTACCCTAGGTACATAACATCATCATTAGCCCCCGAATGGATCGAGGTTTGAGTGGGGAAGGAGTTGAGAATTCTTCCGACCCATATTTCGTGCTATGAGTATGGCCTGTCTTGGATCAATGAACTTTTAGGTGACAACATCAACTTCTTTTTCAGTCGCCTTGATCCATTCTTTATATCTGTCGAGTGAAGTTTTTGCCTGGAGAGCTCCGAGCGATGGAGTGGAGGGGATCTTCTGCCTGACGAGCTGTTCCGCAAGCTGCGGATTTTGCGGGATTCGAATTTTGGGAAGTGCGCGGGACGGGGCGTAGCCGCAGCAATCGGACAGGATAAGGCAGGGACGCCTCAATCTCCGCGCCACCTTTTTCGCCACGTATCGCGCGTGCGACTGTTATGGGATTTGACAGGATCGTCCGGGCCTACGTGTCAGCCACTCGGGAGCAGCCTTATATAAAGCGACGGACGGGGTTTTTCAACAGTGCGCCCCCATTCCTCCTTCTTCTCCAGATTTCTCCGCTGCGTTTGCCTCTGCCTCCGCGCCGCTGCCCCATGCGTGTTTCACCGGCGACGATGGTGAAGGAGAGGACGGCGGCCCTGGAGCGGGCGAAGAAAGCGACGGCGAAGGCGAAGGGGAGGGGAACCAGTCGGAGTGGCTCTTCATCGAGGACCGGCCTGCCGCCGGGCTGGATCCAGGGCGACTGGATCCGTTCAACAATTAGCCAGGTGGATCTCGACGACCTAGATGACGGTGGGCTGATCCCCCATGGGTTGGCGTGACTCCCGGGGAGGGAGTCAGAGTCTCAGCCTCAGGAGGGTGAGCGCGTTCTTCTGGCCACCCACGTCGACCGTGGGTTTCCTTTGCCGCCCCATCCTTTCTTCCGGGGTTTTTTGAATTTCTTTGAGGCACAACTCCATCATTTCACGCCCAACACCATAGTGTACCTCGCCGCCTATGTGTCTTTGTGTGAGTGCTTCTTTGGCTGCCGACCTCACTGGGGTCTCTTTAAGCACATCTTCACCTGCCGCTCCCAGGCGGTGAAGAAGGCAAATCCGAGTGACGAACGGACACATGTGATTCATATGTGCGGGGGCCTTGGGGTCCAGTTGAGAGGGAAAAGTTCTTTTCCGATCATGGTTTTGCCCGACTCCGTCCGTGGGTGGCAGTCGACTTGGTTTTACTGTAAAGACCAGCCGACGCCAGGGCAGACAACCGGGCTCCCTCCCTTTTCCATGGAACAAGTGCAGAAGCCCACCTCTTTGAAGGTGGTCCCGGAGGAGAAGGCGCAGGTGAACGTGCTGGTCGAGCGTGTTGTGCAGCTCATCTGCGATGGGGTGACTGGTATGGACCTCCTGGAGGTCTTCCTGCGGCGGCGCATCCAGCCGCTCCAATTTCGAGACCATCCTATGTGGATGTACTCTAGGACTAAGGACACCACTCGGATCCACCCGGAGGAGATCGACGACGCCACGTTGGAGCGATGGATGGGAAGCATTACGGGGAACAAGGACAACCCCCGAGGAGCCAGGAGGGTCGTTCCACTTGACCAATCATACGAAGTTGACAAGGTCCAATTTGACATTTCCAACCGCGATTCTGTTTTTTCCATTCTATCTGTTTGAGATCAATCGACTGACTTTTGTCTTGTTTGTTGTCTTCCAGGACACGACTGAAATGTACTCGATGCCTAACGGGGCGCAGGAACAAGCTGAGGAAGGAGAGGCGAGTGGAGGTGAAAGTGAGGAAGAGGAGTGGCAATCTGACGGCGAGGGGGAAGAGGTTGAAGACGGCTCCAGTGAGGAGGAGGAGGAAATGGAGGTCGATCCTCCTCGCACGGAAAGGCGATCCAAGCTCGCCCACGACCCCGCGAGGGAGCACGGCAAAGCGGCTGTGCCCGTTGTGCCATCGACAAAGCGCTCTCGGGCGGCCTCACTGGCGCCGACTGAAAAAGCGCCGAAGCATCCGCGGGCGGAGTCATCCAAGCCGCCGAAGGCCTTGCCCAAAATGTAAATGGTCATTCCCACCATCTCTGGGTAATCAGCAGGATTTGTGCTTCCTTGTTTAGCTCGAGCGAACTTCCGGTCGACTCGTCGATTGACCGACTAGTTTCTGAAATCTGCAGCGATGCTACCTCCGAGACCTCCGCCAAGGATGGTGACCAAGAAATGGAAGACGCTGTCACCTCCAACCCCGGTACGTTCTCTTTGTAGTTTTTGTTTTTGGTCGATTGTATCTTCGTTTCCAATTCTGGGTTTATCTTGCAACTCCTCATCACGTCATTGATCTCCCTGATGACGATGACGAGGTGCCCCTAAGGGCGAGGAAGAATAGATAGGCTGTGGCTGGCAAGACCACTCGGACTGCGTCAGCACTTGAGGTACTGGTTCAAGAAGGTGGCCACATCACTCGGCATTTTGTGACCTTCACTGTGCCGCTGACGAGTGCCCGACCTTCGTCGTTGACTGCTGAACCGCCATCTCTTTTCGCCCCGCACCACGTCCTAGAGGACCAGGCGGGCACAGCTAAAGAGGCTATACGCTAGGTGGGGATTATGATGGAGCAGGTGAAGGCGATCCGGGAAGCCAGTCAAGCAGCTTACGATGCAAGCTCAGCCCTTCAGAGCAATGTCCAGGTTAGTTGGTAGCTGCCTGTTCTGTTAGGATATGTTATCTGAAGATTTCCTTTCCAACAATCTTTGTGTCTGTACACCCACTGGGTGTGTCGATTGGATTTGTGGACTGGTGGGGGCACGCTGAGTGCACCCACTGGGTGTAGTCCCCGAGACTATGGTGGACTGCTGGCAGTCGACTTTAGTCTTTGTAGTTGGCATCTCTTCATTCGGTCTGGTCGAACCATGTCGAGTGTAACATTAGGACCTGTGGGGGAACGCTGAGTGCACCCACTGGGTGTAGTCCCCGAGACTATGGTGGACTACTGGCAGTCGACTGTAGTCTGAAGAACTCCCTCTTTCCTTTCATTTTTTTATGGGTCGACTGATCGGATCGAGTCGGCAGAACTAGTGGGGGAATGTTGAGTGCACCCACTAGGTGTAGTCCCCGAGACTACTGTTGAATCTTTTGATTCGACTGTAGTCTTAGAAACGTTTATTGTTTTTCCCTTAGTTACTCGGAAGTAACCTCTCTTTAATGTTTGTTGACTGACTCTTTGTAGAAATCCTGCGAGCTCGTGGCCCGTTACACTGATTTGGAAAAGAAACATATCCAGCTCGACCTTGACTTGAAACTTGTTCAGGAGAACTTTCAGAAGGCGAAGGACGAGGCAAAAGGTACGATTGGTGAGAACTTGATGACTGTTTCCTTCCTTCCGCACATTATTGATTCTGACTTCCTTGTCATTTTGCAGAAAAAATGAAGGAGGCTCTGAAGAAAAAGGACCAGGAACTTGCTGAGGCGCAGAAGGCTGCATTGGATAAAACAAAGCTTGCGGAAGAGAAGCTGGCTTCAGTCGACAAACTCGAAGAAGAGAATGTCAACCTGAAATCTGCTCTCGACGCGACCAACAAGGAAGTCAGCCGTCTGAAGAAAGACAAGATCACTCTGAGTGACAAGCCGAGTGAACTGGTGGGGAAGAAGAATGATCTGGAAGCTTATCTGGGAGGGCTCGCCAAGAAGCTGTTTCTCATGCTTGAAGGTAACCTTTTTTCACTCAACTGACTTGTCACCGTTGATTTGTCGCGGATCAGTTGGTTTATGTTTGACTTGTGCTTTCAGAATTCTGCCAAAACTTTGAGGAAGAGACCAGCCGAGTGGAGACAGGCTTGGACCCCATCAACTCTCCAGTGAAGGATGAGGCTTCCATGAATGTGCTTCGACTGGAGTCCCGTGTCGCTGGCATGGTGGACTATCTGGCCAGGTTGAAGGCAGCAACATCGCGAATCGACATGACACTCTGGCCGGGGGAGACGCTTCAGAACGACCTCGAGTCTTTGATGACTCGACTAAATGAAGTCCCAGGCCGAGTGCAAGAGTGGAAGAAGTCTTCTTCCAGGTGCGGTGCTGACGTAGCTCTGTCTTTAGCCCGTGTTCACTACAAAGACACACGAGAGGAAAAGCTGGCGTCCCTCAAGGTGGCCAATACTAAAAAGCATGACTTCCGATCCTTTATGGAGACATTCATTGCTGCTGCCACTCGGATTGCTGATGGAATCGACCTGGATGAGTTCGCCGCGCCTTCCAGTCCTCCACCGGAGGAGTAAAAAACTTCTATGCCTTAAATTTGCCTCAGAATGCCGAGTGGTTTTGTAACCGATAAACTTTAACAGGCTTGACGCATGAGCACTTCTGGACCCGTAGGGTGCTATCTGAACTTGGTTTTACCGTTGAATAAGTTTGCATCTGCTTTTGAGTGAACACTGCTTTTCACTCGGGATATATCTTAGTGCTGGTGACGTACTCTTGCAGGTTGGAGTACAAGTTGCAGTCGACCTGCATCCTTGTGGGTCAGGAGATAGCGCACATTGTATTTGTGGCGGAACTCAGAAGGAGAAGGTATCAGTCGACCTGTACCTCGTCATCCTTGTGAGTCAAAATATATTTCAAACTTAGGCGAGCACTGGGCTGCAGCTAAGCCCCCGAGTGGGAGGTTTGCTCTCCACTCGGTAGGATCTTCAAAAACTTAGGCGAGCACTGGGCTGCAGCTAAGCCCCCGAGTGGGAGGTTCGCTCTCCACTCGGTAGGATTTTCAAAAACTTAGGCGAACACTGGGCTGCAGCTAAGCCTCAGAGTGGGAGGTTTGCTCTCCACTTGGTAGGATTTTCAAAAACTTAGGCGAGCACTGGGCTGCAGCTAAGCCCCCGAGTGGGAGGTTCGCTCTCCACTCGGTAGGATTTTCAAAAACTTAGGCGAGCACGGGGCTGCAGCTAAGCCCCCGAGTGGGAGGTTC
>NC_057798.1:705693622-705701825 GCF_018294505.1 Triticum aestivum | reverse complement strand
ATTTCAAACTTAGGCGAGCACTGGGCTGCAGCTAAGCCCCCGAGTGGGAGGTTTGCTCTCCACTTGGTAGGATATTCAGAAACTTAGGCGAGCATTGGGCTGCAGCTAAGCCCCCGAGTGGGAGGTTCGCTCTCCACTTGGTAGGATTTTCAAAAACTTAGGCGAGCACTGGGCTGCAGCTAAGCCCCCGACTGGGAGGTTCACTCTCCACTCGGTAGGATTTTCAAAAACTTAGGCGAGCACTGGGCTGCAGCTAAGCCTCAGAGTGGGAGGTTCGCTCTCCACTCGGTAGGATTTTCAAAAACTTAGGCGAGCACTGGGCTGCAGCTAAGCCCCCGAGTGGGAGGCTGGCTCACCACTCGGTAGGATTTTTAAACTTAGGCGAGTACTTGGACTGCAGCTAGGCCTCCGAGTGGGAGGCTGGCTCACCACTCGGTAGGAATTTTGAACTTAGGCGAGTACTTGGACTGCAGCTAAGCCTCCGAGTGGGAGGCTGGCTCACCACTCGATATAATTTGAAAGTACTTAGGCGAAACAGATTCGCAGCTAAGCCCCCGAGTGGGAGACTGGCTCACCACTCGGTAGGATTTGAAAGTACTTAGGCGAAACAGATTCGTAGCTAAGCCCCCGAGTGGGAGACTGGCTCGTCACTCGGCAAGGATTTTTTTACAAACTTAGGCGAAACGGATTCGCAACTAAGCCACCCACTGGGGGACTTCTCATGTAAACAAAAGTAACAACAATCACTGGGAAAATTATAACACTCTTGTCTTTGATAAATAAAGTACAGAAGTACTTTTATTACATCTCATCCGAGTCTACACTTAAGCATAAAAGGGGCGGAGCAGCTTCGCGTTCCAGGATCGGGGTTCGTCAATCTGGTGACCAACATTGTAAAGGCGGTATGCTCCATTGTGGAGAACTTTGGTAACGATGAAGGGACCTTCCCAAGTAGGAGCAAGCTTGTGTGGCTTCTGCTGATCCACTCGGAGAACCAAATCTCCTTCTTGGAAGGCTCGACTCTTGATGTTTCTGGAATGGAAACGACGTAAGTCCTGTTGATAAATAGTTGACCGGATCATTGCCATCTCTCTTTCTTCTTCTAGGAGGTTGACTGCGTCTTGTCGGGCTTGCTCTGCTTCATCTTCAGTGTAGAGTTCGACTCGGGGTGCATTGTGAAGCAGGTCACTTGGCAAAACAGCTTCGGCTCCGTAGACCAAGAAGAACGGAGTTCTCCCGGTCGACCAATTAGGTGTGGTCCTTAATCCCCAAAGTACTGACGGAAGTTCGTCGACCCATGCACCGGCTGTGTGCTTGAGATCGCGCATCAGTCGGGGTTTCAACCCTTTGAGAATTAAACCATTTGCTCGTTCTGCCTGTCCATTCGACTGGGGGTGAGCGACTGAAGCATAGTTGACTCGTGTGCCCTGAGATGTGCAAAAGGCTTTGAATTCTTCGAAATCGATGTTTGACCCATTATCAGTGATGATGCTATGTGGAACTCCATATCTGAATATCAACTCCCTGATGAAGCTGACAGCAGTGCCGGCGTCAAGATTCTTGATGGGTTTAGCTTCAATCCACTTAGTGAACTTGTCGACTGCCACTAGCACATGGGTGAAGCTGCTTCTGCCTGTTCTCAGTGATCCGACCATATCCAATCCCCATACAGCGAAAGGCCAGACGAGTGGAATGGTCTTCAAGGTTGAGGCGGGCTTGTGTGACATATTGGAGTAAAACTGACATCCTTCACACTTGTCGACTATCTCCTTTGCCATTTCATTTGCTCTTGGCCAGTAAAATCCCGCTCGGTATGCTTTAGCCACAATAGTCCGAGAGGATGCATGATGGCCACAGGTCCCCGAGTGGATGTCGTTGAGAATTATTCGACCCTCTTCCGGTGTTATGCATTTCTGACTGTCTCCAGTCGCGCTTTCTCTGTACAACTGTCCCTTTATGACAGTAAAGGCCTTGGATTGACAGACGATCTGTCGAGCCTCTTCTTCATTCTCTGGGAGCTCTTTCCTTAGGATATATGCAATGTAAGGCACTGTCCAGTCGGGAGTGATAACCAAAACTTCCATGATCAGGTCGACCACGGCTGGGACCTCGACTTCAGTCGGATCCATGGTACTTTTCGGCTGCGGGGCTTCTTCGGTGAAAGGGTCCTCTTTAACTGACGGCGCGTGGATATGTTCCAAAAACACACCACTGGGAATGGCTTCTCTCTTGGAACCTATCTTTGCCAAATCATTGGCTGCTTGATTCTTCAGTCGGGGTATATGATGAAGCTCTAACCCCTTGAATTTCTTTTCCAGCTTTCTTACTGCATTGCAGTAACCAGTCATGGCTGGGCTTCTGACGTCCCACTCCTTCATCACCTGATTGACCACCAAATCTGAGTCATCATAAACCATAAGGCGACGGACGCCGAGTGAGATGTCCATGCGCAACCCATACAGAAGTGCTTCATATTCTGCTTCATTGTTGGAGGAATCAAAGTGGATCTGGAGCACATATCTGAGCTTATCTCCTCAGGGGGAAACCAAAACTACCCTAGCACCGGAACCATTCAACATCTTAGAACCGTCAAAGAACATGGTCCAATGCTCCGAGTGAACTTGAGTCGGTAGTTGCTGTTCAACCCACTCGGCGATGAAATCTGCTACTGCATGGGACTTAATGGCTTTCTTTGCCTCAAACTTGATATCAAGGGGAAGGAGTTCAATCACCCATTTTGCCACTCGACCAGTTGCATCTCTGTTGTGCAGAATCTCTGACAATGGGGCGTCGCTGACGACTGTAATGGAATGATCAGAGAAATAATGAGCAACCTTCTTCGTGGTCATGTAAATCCCATATACAAGCTTCTGATAATGAGGGTATCTTTGCTTCGATGGGGTCAACACTTCGGAAATATAATATACTGGGCATTGAACTTTGAAGGATTTCCCTTCTTCTTCCCGCTCGACCGTAAGTACTGTGTTGACAACTTGTCCTGTGGCTGCAATGTAAAGCAACAAAGGCTCTTTGCTGATTGGAGCAGCAAGCACCGGCTGGGTGGAGAGCAGAGCTTTTAGCTCTGCAAACGCTGCATCAGCTTCTGGAGTCCATTCGAACTTGTCTGACTTCTTCATCAGTCGGTAAAGAGGCAATGCCTTTTCACCAAGGCGAGAGATGAATCGACTTAACGCGGCCAAGCAACCAGTAAGCTTCTGGACATCATGCACACGCACAGGGCGTTTCATTCGGAGTATAGTGCCAACTTTTTCTGGGTTGGTGTCGATTCCTCGTTCGGAAACAAGAAAACCGAGTAACTTTCCACCAGGAACTCCGAATGTGCACTTTGATGGATTAAGCTTGATATCATACCTCCTGAGATTGGCAAATGTTTCAGCGAGGTCAGTCAACACATCGGAACACTTCCGTGATTTGACCACAATATCATCCATGTATGCTTCCACGTTCCAACTGATTTGAGTGAGTAAACACTTCTGAATCATCCTCATGAATGTGGCTCCAGCATTCTTGAGGCCAAATGGCATGGTGACATAGCAGAAGCACCCGAATCGAGTGATGAAAGCTGTTTTGATTTCGTCGGGTCCATACAAACGGATCTGATGGTAACCAGAATAAGCGTCTAAAAAAGACAGGCGCTCACATCCCGTAGTTGAGTCGACTATTTGGTCGATGCGGGGAGAGGAAAATGATCTTTCGGGCAGGCCCGATTGATATGTTTGAAATCAATGCACATGCTAAGTGACTTGTCCTTCTTGGGGACCATGACAACATTGGCGAGCCACTCGGAGTGGTAAATTTCTCGGGTAAACTCTGCTGCCAGGAGCCGAGCCACCTCCTCGCCAATGGCCTTTCTCTTCTGGACGGCAGACCATCGAAGATGTTCTTTGACATGTTTTACTTTTGAGTCGACTCGTAGACGATGCTCAGCCAGCCCCCTGGGAACACCCAGCATGTCAGCAGGCTTCCATGCGAAGATGTCCCAGTTCTCACGGAGGAACTGGATGAGCGCTTCTTCCTATTTAGAGTCGAGTGTTGTGGAGATATGAGTCGGGGCAACGCTGGGATCGGTCGGGTGGATGTGAACTAGCTTTGTCTCACCGGACGATTGAAACACCGACTCTGTAGCAGGCTTCTTAGCTCGCAACAAATCACTCGGGTCTGCATTTTTCTGGTGTTCCTGCCACTCTTTTGCTACCATCTGAGCATCGGCAATCTTTGAGCCCTTCTGAAAGCACTCTTTCGCCTTCTTGCGATTACCAGTAACAGTGATCACACCTTTGGGGCTGGGCATTTTCAATTTGAGGTACACATAACATGGTCGAGCCATAAAACGTGCGTAAGCTGGCCTGCCCAAAATAGCGTGATAGGCACTCTGGAAATCCACAACCTCAAATGTCAGCTTTTCTTTGCGGAAATGCTTTGAATCGCCAAAAATCACATCAAGAGCAATTTGGCCGAGTGACTCAACCTTCTTCCCAGGAATGAATCCATGGAAACTCATGTTGCTGGAACTGAGTCTGGACATCGGAATGCCCATTCCCTTCAGCGTCTCCACATACAATATATTCAGGCCGTTGCCGCCATCCATCAGAACCTTAGTCAGTCGAGTGCCTTCGATGACTGGGTTGACCACCAAAGCTTGCCTCCCAGGGGTGGCTATGTGTGTCGGATGATCAGACTGGTCGAACGTGATGGCGGTCTGGGACCATTTCAGATAACTGGGTGTCGCTGGAGCAACCTTATTTACCTCACGGTTGATAACTTTCAATCGACTTTTGCTCTCAACATCAGCAAAAATCATCAGGGTGGAATTGACATGGGGGTATCCTCCATCACTGTCCTCTTTGTCCTCAATCTTGTCCGACTCTTTTTCCTTATCCTTGGGTTGTTTCCCCTGAAACTGCTGGATTAAGAGCCGGCACTGGCGAGTGGTATGTTTCGGGTAAATGAAGTTACCCTCCTCGTCTTTCTTCGTGTGGATGTGGCATGGTAAATCCATCACGTCGTTTCCTTCCTTGTCCTTCACCTTCTTAGGGTTCCAAGATCCTTTGGGCTTTCCTTTAAACTTGCCCTGAGTCACGGCCAAGGCTTCTCGAGGAGCAGCTGGCTCGGCTTTCTGCTTCTGCTTCCGACTGGAGTTCCCTCCTCCAGTTTCATGAGCAGTCGGCTTGTACTTGCCACTCCGGAGTCGGTCCTCTTCTTCACCATTGGCATATTTGGTGGCAATTTCCATCATTCGACTCAGAGTCATGTCTCCGGTCCGACCGAACTTCAAACTTAACTCCCTCTTCTTAACGCCTTCCTTGAAGGCACAGACTACTTGGTGATCAGATACATTCTCCACTTTGTGATGTAATGTGATCCACCTCTGGATGTAGTCCCTTAGGGTCTCATTCGACTTTTGCACTTAAACCAGCAGCTCTGTCAAACCTGTCGGTCGCTTGCAAGTTTCTTCAAATGTCCTGACAAACACTCGGGCAAGATCTTCCCAAGTGTAAATGTTGCTTGGTGCCAACTAATTCAACCATGATCTGGCCGAGCCTTCCAACATAAGAGGTAGATGTTTCATGGCCACCTCATCATTGCCACCGCCAATCTGCACAGCCACTCGGTAGTCCTCAAGCCAAGTATCGGGCTTGGACTCACCAGTAAACTTACTAACTCCAGTCGCCAACCTAAAGTTGGGAGGGATCACCGCGGCTCTGAATGCTCTGCTAAAACACTCTGGTCCTGCAACATGAACTCTGCTGCTGGTGGGCGCATCTCTATCATGACCGTCTCGGTGAGTTCTGTTCCGGTCGACCAAACCCTGAACAATAATGGATCTCGCATCAAAGCCCGGTTCTCTTGGGTCGACTGGAACCCTTCGTCCAACACTGTGCTGGCGCCTGTCATCTTGCTGTCGAGGGGCGTACGACCCACCCCATGGGGGAGGAGTGGGCACTCGACGCCGATCGTCGCGGTCGAATCGGTCATCATACTGATCACGTCGACCTCCACGTCCTTCACGCCGCGGGGGCGATCTTGGGCTATGGGCCGACTGGACTGAATTCGCAGTGACGGATCTGCTGTGAATCCTGTTCCGTGACTGTGATACGGCTGAATTTTGATCTCCTACCGCCCGGAGCAAATCTCTGATCTGCATCAAGCCTCTGCCAGCCTCTGACCGGGAAGGCTAAATTGACTCTGCTATACGGGTTGCAGCTGCTAAATTTTGGATCGGAGTCCGATATACCTAAATAGGTGGTGGAAAGAGCTGGCGTCGACTGGAGTCCGGGGCCCGTTGCCGCGCACGTTTGTCGAGTGCTTGCTGGAGGTTCTCCAGTCGAGTGCGCTCAGCCAGGTTGGCCAAACGTGCGTCCTCCAAGGCGCGAGCCTCAGGGGTTTCTCCAATGATAGGAGTATGCAGCGCATCCATGTTCTGGCGGCGAAGATCTTCTCTTTGCAGCGAAGTGAGTGGCTCGGGTTGATACTCCTTGTGGACCTGCGCTGGGTCGCCTCCGCCGTCGCCTCCGTCAGCACGGGGGAAGCCGGGGGGACTGCGCGGTCCATTGACCATCAGAACCTCCACCGCTGGATCACTGATGTCGCACTCGGATGCAGTCTCTAGGGAGCTAGTCGACAGGTCGAACAGGCCGTAGAGAGATTCGTCGGGCTCGATAGCCGCAACTTGGGGGGTGGTCAACTGGCGAGCCACCACGTGCCTCACCCACCGCTGAAGCCTCGACCGACCGGAGCGCTTGCGCCGGCGGGAAGCAGGGAGGGAGGATGACACGACGGTTGCCTCAGGAGGATGCCGTGGACACACGCGCGAAAGTGTGTCGCTCCGCGGATCGGGAGCGCGTCGATGTCGAGTGGAGCCTCCTGAAGCCAAGCAGAGTCGTCGGCGATGAACGTGAGCACGCCGAGACGGATCTCGCGGCCCTCGACCAAAACTCCGCCTGAAACCATGATGAAAGAAACCAGAAAAATTGCAACTTCTCCAATAAGTCGCTAAGACACCTGCCCCAAGGTGGGCGCCAACTGTCGTGGTTCTAAGTCTGACAGTAGAAAGGGGGTAGGTATGGAGAGGCAAGATCCTAGCTATGGAGTACTTGTATACGCGAGAGATTTACGAGTTCAGGCCCTTCTCGGAGGAAGTAACAGCCCTACGTCTCGGAGCCCGGAGGCGGTCGACTGGATTATATGTGTATGAATTACAGGGGTGTGAACCCTTTACACTGAGGAGGGGGGTGGCTTATATAGAGTTCGCCAGACCCCTCCGGCCCTCAGTTATGCAGGGTTTAAAGTACATTAAGACAGGGGGTTACTGGTAACGCCCACATAAAGTGCTATGAAGACTATTAAACCTACTTAATGACAGACCGTTGCGTGCAGAGTGACTTTAGGTCTCCTGACTGTCGAGTGGTTAGCTTCATGGTCGAGTGGTTATCTTCATCGTCGAGTGTCCTAGAGTACGTCGAGTGGGTCACCTCTAGGTTGACTGACAGGTAGTTTCTTCTAGAGATGTCCTTGGGTAGGGTAGCTTAGACAGGTCCATGACACTACCCTAGGTACATAACATCATCAGACAGAGCTTGGGAAAAGTTCAGGAATTCGAAAGAGGTTCCGGGCGAATGGAGAGAAAAGCTGTAATGGTTTTGACCCAAGGTATAATTAATTAAGTAGTACTAGCTAGCTAGCTACCATGCATCTCTTTAATTCTAGTTTCAATACCATTAATTATCATGCTTGATTAATTATTATCTGATAAAATTCTATTCTCGTAAAGGCCCTGAAGCAGGCGCATGGGAGAGATCATTGTGCATACTGCATTTTCGAGAACATTCGCATGATGACGCCCGAAAGGACCAAAACTGAGAGACAGCTATGGGTACGCGCGTTTGACAGAACACTATTGACAATTTTTACGTCATTATCGATTTCTAGTCACATAACTAATACACATGCATATTGATCTCCTTCTTAACAGTTCGAATCGGTGCGGGAGACGCTCCTACCAGAGGAGCGCATATGAGCACTTCAAGAGGAAATAGCGGGATTTTTGTTCGACGAGGTCATAGATCCCAAAGGGGAATTCTACTACCCGCTACCGCCCCAATGAATTACTCCCAATTGTCATCATGCTCCGAAGGCACCAAGGCAAATGCCACTGGCTCTGAAAGGCTACATGTAGAAAAAA
>NC_057798.1:705688402-705693286 GCF_018294505.1 Triticum aestivum | reverse complement strand
TAATATTAGCAGAATAACTATTTTGCACACCACTTCAGCACTGCACGCTCAACAGAAGCGCACTGCATCATTTTGACGACGAGCACTGCAATAGAGACTAGTGAACTTCTCGTCGGAAAAAACTACACGCGTTATTTTTTCGGTACTGTTTTCGCTCTAATTTTTTAAAAGTTTATTGGAATGAGGCGTGTAATATACCGTTGAAAAGCTATGGACTAGGCGCAACTTCGACATGTTGAACACTTTTCGAGATTCCACACGGTTTAAGAGTAGTTTTGAAAATAGTGCGGCGGATGACGAGTGGCAGCGAGCGTTTTTTCGCGTTTTTTTCTAAACCGCTTGTCGGAATGAAGCAAATGATACGCCGTTGGATAGATATCATTGAGGCGCATCTTTTTCATATATAAATCTTTCTCTAATTCATTACGGTTTAAGAGCAGTTTCAAATTTACTAAATCGCGGAACTCTGTTTTTTAAATTTTTTAAAATTTTCGGTACTGTTTTTGCTCCAGTTTTCTAACCGTTTGTCGAAACGAGACGTATGATACGCCGTTGGAAAGCTACGGACAAGGCGCAACTTTCATATGTTGAAATGGTTTTGAGATTCCTTACAATTTTTAGTTAATTTTGAAAATCGTGCGGCTGAATTCGAGAGGGCAGCGGCTGTTTTTTCGCGAAATTTTTACGAACGGCTGGTCAAAATAATTCAAATCATATGCCGTTGGAAAGATATCGACGAGACGCAACTTTTTCATGTAGAACACTCTCTCTAATTCGTTACGGTTTAAGAGCAGTTTTAAATTTACCGAAGTGCGGACACTCTATTTTTCGCGACACCCAAATCGACATGCGTACTTCATCCGACTGAAAACCGCACTGCATCGGACGAAATGCCACACTGCATTAGACGAGCAAGAGAACTGCATGGTTTCCTTTTTGTGGGACATAAATTTTTGAAGACGAGGAAGAAAACCGCACTGCTTTTAGACGGAAAAGCGCACTACATCAAAGAGTCAAGCGAACTTCATGATTTTCTTGTCGGGCGTAAATTTTCTCAGGTGAGCTTTTGTGAGTTTTTTTCGTCATTTTTTATGAAAGAACGCACTGCTTCGAATGGAAAACCGCACTGCATCAGAAAGTCAAGCGAACTTCATGATTTCTTTTTGTTGGACGTACATTTTCTCGAACGAGTTTTTGTTTTCTTTTTATAAACGAGAGTGGACCGCAGAGACGAGTGCAAATAAACCTCGACATACATGGAAGTGAACCACATTACTACCAATAGTGGGCAGTTTTTAGAAAAAAAGAGGTTCACTAGAAGAACATCCCAAGAAGCAAGAAGAGTGTCGAACTAAGCGAACAGGCACACCGCACTGCATCGCACTGAATTGATCAGCCAGGAGCTCAATTTGCACCGAACAGTAGATAAAATCGATTGCCAAAACTGCAAGAATTTGCAACATGTTCTGCAAGTAGTCCCTTATTTTTTTTTACAAAACTCAGTGTACTGCACGCCCGAGAAACATGAACAGCTGCACATGGCAAAATGAACTTCTACAAAAATGCAAAACTTTGTCCGAGTGTTTGTCATCATGAGCGGGCGTTCCGCCGGCTGAACACTTCAAGTGGGCATTCCCCCAAACGACTCGTCATGGTCATCCTGTCTGTACCCGGTGAACTTCAAGCCTGGAAAAATTTGAATAGCAGGCGGCACATTAGTGAGAGCTCGCCGGAGAGGAGCGGAGGGGAAGGGAGAAGAGATAACCGATGGGATGGGGATCCCGCGCCATGGAGCTCGTCGCTAAGCACTCGAAGAGATGGATCTAGGGTGCGGGTTCAGCCGCTCGTCGTTGTGGTTACATGGAATGCCGCCGGGGGGGCGGACCTGCAAAACAGAGAGAAGGGGGGTGGATGAGTGGCAGGGGACAAAACATGGCAAAATGACCCGGAGCTGGCTGCCGGAGAGCCCTGCCATGCCACCACCGCCGGAGAGGACGAAGAGAAGGACCAGGGAGACGGCAACTGCCGGATCTGGCTGTAGAATCAGCCTGCTGGTGCGCCATGGGAAGAGCACTGCCGGAGGTCGAGGGTGCTCGTAGGCCTGGGTGGGAGCGAGCTGCACGCAGGGGTGGGGGCTGAGCTGCACGCCGGGCGGGCTGCACTACACGCCATAGTCGCCCGCACTGCATGTTCAGAGGGGAAGTGGGGAAGCCAGGGGCGCGGCGTCGGCAGTGGTGGCCCGGATCCAAGCGCAGTGTAGAGCGAAGGTGGTGGCGGCGAGTGTTGGGATTCGGTGTGGCTGCTCCGCACCGGAGGAGGGGGCGCCCAGGCCTCGCGGGAAAGGAGGAAGAGAGCCGGCCGCTCTCCTCCCTTCGGGCCTGGCTGGATCAATGATGAGATTGGGTGGATGGGGAGGTGGGGCGCCGATGCGGTTACATGGCGGCAGCCACGCGCTGGACTTGGAGTAGTGCTCAATTCAGGAGAGGGGATTCCACGACCGGGAGCTCGCAGGGTGGTGTCTTGGTCGGTGGTTGGCACAGCGCAGGGCATAGAGGAGGAGCAGCATAGCTTGTTGGGGCCGATCCAGCGGCGCAGGGCATCGCCGGGAGCCGGGACTGCCCGGATCTGGTGGCGTGGGGTCAGCACATCTCGGATCCAGTGGTTGGATGGCAGGGGGTGGCCCGATGTGGGCGGTGGCGCGCCGGAGGTAGCGGGGGTAGGTGGTTGGTGGGAGAGGAAGGAGGTGGAGGTGTGGGGTGAGGCGAGCTGCGGGGGCGCGACGGGGTGGTGTACAACGGCGGAGCAGGGCTCGGAGTTGGGGGCAGAGAAGATGAGCCGGGGCAGTCGGCTTGTGGACTTGTGGACGAGGGGTGTATGCGGGAGAGGTGGTGGGGGTTCGCTCGTTGCATGTGGTTCGGTTGCTAGTGTTAGCAGAATAAGCGTTTTGGTGTGCAGAATAAGGTCTTAAGGCGTGTTATCATAATAGACCCACCCTATATATATATATATATATAATGGTTCTACGAGAAATTCTATTTATATATATGCATAACGTGTACAATATGTAGTATCATAAAATACGAACAAACGAAAAAGAATAAATGGAAAACACAAAATTAAAGAAAAAATAAATAATAAAACCAAAACCCCTCAAACTTTTTAGTACCGGTTGGTAACACCAACCGGTACTAAAGCTCTCCCCACACCCGGGCCTGGCTCGTGCCACGTGGTGGCCCTTTAGCTGCGGTTCGAGCCGAACCGGTACTAAAGGTGGGGGGGGCTTTAGTCCCCACCCTTTAGTGCCGGTTACAGAACCGGCACTAAAGCCCCTTACGAACCGGGGCTATAGCCCGGTTCTGCACTAGTGTAGCACCTAGTCCAGGTTCACTGACAACTCTTACATGACAAGTGGCTACTACCACCTTCTCTAGCGGTAGAGCATATTAGCCTACTTCACTTTTTAAGATTTTTCCCATTTCTTTGACCCAAATATTCCAACATTCCAGGATAATACTATCCATTCCAATTAAATTTTTGATCTGATTAGTCTCCTTCTAGACGCCTTTTTGGGTGTATACCAATTAATACTGAAACATAAGTAGTAATAGATACAACATTAGACTAATTGTTGAATATTTGTCTAACCGTCACACCCAATAAAATCTTGCAGTCAATCTCATTCAAAATGCCTATATTTTGGTATGTGTCCAATTAATGTTCGCAGTAAAATGTTGTTTTAAATTCATGTTCGGATATGCATCTAAGTAATGTTTGGATAAACATAGTAAAATGTTGTCATAAATGCCATTTTAAATTCATGTTTGGATATGCATCCAAGTAATGTTTGCCTTCTGTAGTGATGTCTATTTAACCACCCCCATCTCGATTGTTGTGGAACCACTCACATTGCCAGTTCACCAGAGCCCCACATAAACTGACTCGTTATCTCAAGCTCCAAAACCTCACTAGCAAACCAAAATTTTCATCATCGCGAAGTTTATACGCCATGAGGACAACCAGTTTCCTACTCATCGTTGTTGTTGTGATCATGTATGCCATCGGTGTACCAGCCACGGCTGTGGTGAATCGATGGGAACCCGATTGTGGAACACGACAGGAGCGAATGGATGGGAACCAATCAAGAACATAAATGACAAACACATCCAGGAGCTTGGCGATTGGGCGGTGTTGGAATTCAGCAAGCATGTGAACTGCCTGGTCAAGTTCAACAAGGTGGTGAGTGGCAGACAACAACTCATGTCTGGCATGAACTACGAGCTCATCATTGATGTGACACACTTTGAGGGGAAAGATGGAAAATACAAGGCAGAGTTGCATGAGCAGGAGTTGTCCAAGAAACGCCAACTTCTCTCCTTCATGAAGGTGAACTAAGCGGGAGGAGGAAACTTTGTTAACAATAATTGTGTTCTTGGAATTATGTTAGCTCAATTGTTTGTCCAATAATAAATTATCATCTCGCATTGCCATGTGCTTTAAGGATCACACATCTACAACTTGATTATGATGAGAGAAGTAAAAGCAAACACATAATTGTGTTCTTTTCCTAGGAGAAGGAAGATTTGTTACCTTCGTTGTAAAACTCAGGAAGGTTCATGATATTTCTCCTAGCTAGACTTAAGAATGTTAATATGGATGCAAAAAACTTACAAAGACTTGCAAGTGCTTCAGAATCAAAACCATATTAGTACTCATATCACTAAATTCGCGAGTTCCAGTGAAAGTCTTAATGCATTCGTATTCAATAGTTTTACCTACTATGTTACCTTTATCCATTTCTCACCCTTAGTTGTTGGAAGTAATAAGATTAAGAAGATCCCAAGCTTCCTCGATAGTTTTATTATTAAAACATCCTCAGAAAGAACT